>NW_018021023.1:16363-19144 GCF_002006095.1 Pseudomyrmex gracilis | reverse complement strand
ACTTTTAAATTTCGTATCAGTGTAACAGTGTTGGCGCGTTTAATAATACTAATATTATCCAATACTTATGTTCTAGATCGGTAAACACCCTTCCTTTAACAAAACATAAAAGGGAGGATAAGGATTTCAAATATAGAAGTAGGAGATCGACCGAGTTATTATTTCCTTTAGAAGATTCTGAGCAACATGTTCCAGGCCAAAAAGAACTGTCAATTAGAGCATGTAGTTGTCTTAAACGAGACAAACTCAAAGAAAAAAATGAACTGAAAGCGTCAAACGAACTCAATATAACTGTTGTTGGAAAAGAAAATGTTTTGTTGGTCTTTAAATATGCTTATGTGATGTCATGGCTGGTCAAGCAAAACCGGCCAATATAATGTTTTTAACCCATATATGAATGTCATTTTACAAACAATGCCTTAACTTTTCAGCTACAACACGCTGTAGCATAAGATCGTCCGCCGTTTGCGCCACTATATTTGCATTACAATCGTTAAATGATATTTTTATGTATTATTTTTTATTTTTTATATAGCTTGGAGCAAAATGGTTACACAGAATAGTCACCAACAAGAAAGAGACTGTCTTCATTATTTAGTTTTTCGTATTGTTGTGAAATTTAGTTTAGTTTCATACGGGCTATTGAGCAATTGCGAGAGGTACGCGTCATTGCTCAATCAACCCGAATTTGTTTTAAAAAGGTAACAAGCAGCATTTCCTCGTAAATGAAATCTGCTTGTTAAGCGTAGTATTAAGTAGAGTACAGACGCAGCACGCAACGTCAGCGGCGTACGTGCAGTAACAATTAGGTCGCTGAGTTGCTGAGTGGACACGATTGATCCCTTTAAAAGATCGATCGCGAGTGTTACGTCCTGGCCCACGGTTACGGTCGGGCTATGGTGGAGTAACAGAGAGCTGTCGTTTCTCTGTCTATCTCCGCACAGCAGGTTGGCGATCCCGCTGCAACGGAGTCGAGCGAATTTGCTTACGTTCGTCGACAGGTCAACGGCGTACGCTGATCTTACTCTGTCTTACGAACACTCACTCGTTGGTCTCTTTTCAAGTCTGGAGAATTAACTCCACGGACTAAGGACGAGACCGTGCGATCAATTGAGGATGTGGGATGATGAAAGGTCGTCTTAATTAAATAGAGAAATTATGCTACGTATAATATTAAGTTATTCATTTTATGGATTTACAATTTTAGGTGTGTGTTCGTGTAGATGAATGTGATATCGCGAATTGTACATTAAACAGGAAGGTCATCGCTCGGAGGCTAGAGAGGGGAAATACATATATATATTGTATGTAAGTGTATGCGTGACGCGATACGTGTGTGAGGGGCCCCTGGCGGGGTTTTACAAGTGTAATTGTGTCGCTAGCATGTTTGAGACGCCGATTCGTGATAGAAATTATTCGAGGTCGATTTCTATAATTTCTTAGATTTTTGCGGAACTTGGAGGGAACATCGTATGAAAATGTTGGACGGGAACTAGGCGAATATCATCTATGTAGGGAAACTTGACTGGAAGGAGTTTTCTAGCTGGAGTGGTGGTTATTACACGGAAGATTTCGGAAGGATCTGTAGTCAGAGGGTCAAGGACAAAGGGGATTTTTTCCGGATTTGCTTTTTTATAAGTGGAGGCTAATCGGAGAAAGTGTTGAAATCTAGGATCGAGGGGAGGGGTGGTTGATCGGGTTGAGTCGGAGGATTCGTCGTCTGCGGGTTCATCTCTGGATGTAGATGGTTCGGAGGAAGGAGAGCGAGGGGGAGGTAGAGGAGTCGGCGCGGACTGTAGATCCGCGGGATTTTTTGCGGGAGGATCGGGGGTTACAGGCGAATAGGAGGGAGTTTCACACCACGAATCGTCGTGTGTATGTGTGTCTGTGTGTGTGTGTGTACCGAATGTGTCGGTGAGTGTGAGTGCGAACGTGTCGGTGAGTGTGAGTGCGAATGTGTCGGTGAGTGCGAATGATTTATGTGTATATCGGTGGGATTTTTGCTGCCGGAATCGTCTCTTAATGTCGGAGGGGAGGTGGCGTCAATGGGCCTGGTCGGCTCTGCTTCGTTTTGCGCGAGCTCTGCCGCTCGTTGCAATTTTTGGTTTTCCCGGTGCCGCCGGTGCCGGCGGTTGGAACGCGAACGGCGGGGTTCCACTTAAACGGGAGGTTTTCTTAGCAAGTTATCATTATTAGTGAAAATTGTGAACGAAGTTAACATTCGGAACTGATTTTTCATTCTGCCGACATCATGCTCGATCAAAGAAGAGTTGTCAAAAAAAAGGGAAAGGGGGAAAGGGCTAATTCTCTCTCTCTCTGCTGGTTGCTATTCACGACTTAGAGTCGCGAACTGCCCTCCCGGCGAGGGTGGTTAAGTGTGGGACTGACTCTTCGACCGGTTGCTACTCACGACTTAGAGTCGCGAACTGCCCTCCCGGCGAGGGTGGTTAAGTGAGGGATTGATTGCGGAGGACGAAAATAACACACTCTCGCGATGCTTCTAAGCAGTTATGCGTCTCTGAGGTTCCGAGTATTAACCTCGAGTTGGATTTTTACTAGTGGAACTCTCGATTAAAAATTGTGGGTGGACTTACTACTTGCTGTTTCTTGTGGCGTTGATTCTCGGTTGAGGCCGGTGCGGCACTGGAATAGCTCGGGGTTGCAGGTCGCTGGTGTTGATGCCTCTGTGATCTCGCTCTCCGCACTCACTGGCACTCANTAATTTACTCACTGATCTGCGGCTCTTTTCGGATATGCGGCGCGGTTCTTTTCGGATATGCG
>NW_018021023.1:11864-16187 GCF_002006095.1 Pseudomyrmex gracilis | reverse complement strand
AATCGGCGACGATCTCTTGCTTCGGTCGCCTCGTCCGATTTTTCGGGGAAGGAAAAAGGGAGAGTGTTGTCTCTTGCGATCACGCCGCATAGACCCCTTGTTGTTTGTTTGTAATAAAAATGCCGGAGTTTCTATTTGCGCCGACCGCTCTAATTTTTATGACCGACGTTTTCATGACTCGAAGATATCCGGGTTTGTTTGGAAAGCTGCTAAAATTTTGTGTTATTGCTAGGCGCAGTTTATTTTTCCGGGCGCCGATATAATTTTCGTTTGTTCTCCTATCGTCTGGAGTTTTAAGTTTCCAAACGATAGGAGACCCGTTCGAGTTATTTATTATAAAAAAAAGGAGTTTGCTATGCGTTGGCGCGTCGCGTCGCATAAAAAAGGGGACCGTGGAGTCTCCAGGACGTAACACGAGCAACGACGGACAGATCGTGAGTAGCTGTTGAATACTGTGTGGCTCCGAGTCCATCCGGAGAGTTTACCGCAGTAAAGCAACAGCTAAGTGCCAGTATAAGCGTGCGTTATTGTACAGTAACTTGTAAACTTGGTAGTAATAAACTACGCCAGTTTTTTATAAAAGAATATTATTCATCACCAAGTCCTTTATCTTCCCGAATCTCAACAAATTTTGGTGGCAGCGGTGGGATGATAAACCAACTACCGAGGCGGGATCTTAACAGTATTTAGTACGAAGAAGATTCCGGTTGGGTTGTGGAGGAAACGACAAGGACATCAAGGATTACTGGTGAAAGAAAAAAAAGGAAAACTATCAAAGTAGAATATAAAAAAAATATATTCTGAAGAATAGTAAGTACAAAATAAATAATCTTGAATTCCGGGTAAAGGAAAACGGGTTCTCTGCACCTGAAAAAAAGAAATAACAGAATTAATAATACTGGCTACTGGTGTAAAGAAAGTGAATAGAAAATCACTGTTCAACGCTCACGATCTCGGGTTACGCACGAAACTGACCTACCGCAGTAGTAAAGTGAGCCGTGTTACAAGCGGAGTAGAAGCAGCAGAAAGAAATAAAAAGAGATAAGAAGAAGAAGTAAATTTCTCTGCATGTACTCTGAGGAAGTGTCAACGAAGGAACCACTATCCTGAACGCATAAAAGGACCGGTAGAAGAAGAGGAAAATTCGGCAAGGTGAGCGACATCGAAAGCAGCAACCAAGGCGGCAGCGTGCAGCGGCAGCGTACAGCGGCAGCAGACAGTGGCAGCGTACAGCGGCAATAGCAGCGTCAGCAGCAGCGGCGGCGACATAGGAGCCGACGACCNACATAGACATCTGCATTACGCAAAACAACACTCAGCAGGCGAGGAAATGAGAGCGCTAGCGTAAGTCGAAAATTTGTAATCACATTTTGTAAATGTCCGAAAACCGGCAAAAAGGCTGCCCGGAAAAACGTGACTGGAACTCCGCTCGTGAATATCGAACAAATAAGAATTTAATACCGACACCGGAACCGCGAACTGCTCCGGCGAAACTAGAGGCACATACGTATAGGCGCCGGTTGAGATTCGAAGGTGACACGGAATCACAATCGAACGTAACTATTGAAAGAGAGTTCGAGATAGAGATAGACCGGAGTATCGCTGGAAACTTATTAAGGGGAGAAGACGGTAATAGCGAACCTATTTCTTTGAATCAAAGCGAAATGTTCCAGGCGGGCGGAAATAATCTTGCGTCAGATTTAGATAGCACGGAACGGGCTCTGGACATAGAAAGTGTTAGGCGAGCCCAGGACGCGGTAGACAGGGAAATAACGCAAATGCAACACGAGCTAGTCGGAGCTCGTGGAGCGGGGTCCGCAAGGGGCTCAGGGTCGGGTAGGCCGAGTCATGACGCCACCGAGGAAGTCCTACGTCAAGTCTTGCGGACATTAGGAGCAATGGAAGCACGTGTAGACGCGTTAGGTAGGCAAATGGGGAAGCTACGCGAAGAAAGAATGCGCGAAACAGGTGCTCCACCCACACGGAGAAACACACACATACGCCCGAGCGAGCAACTCGATATCACGTACGGACGGACTGATGATGACATCCGAAACCATGTAGTAAACAGAAGTCAGCTACAATTAAAAAACGCGGTGAATTTAATACCAGCGTTTGACGGGAAATCAGCTGAACAAATACGCGAATTTTTGAACGCGTTGTTGTGCGCCAATTTTTGTATTGAAAGATAAGTTAAGATGAGGTCATTGAACAATTTTTGTATTGAAAGATAAGTTAAGATGAGGTCATTGAACAATGTGATGAGACATCACTGTCATTGCTCAATGACCTAGTTAGGTAGCAGGAAGGCAGCAGTTCTAGGAAGAACTGCTGGTTGCCACAGGGCGCGACACATCGTCGCGTTGTGTGAAATGCAAACGCAGCATGTGTCGACACCGGCACCGNTAACTAGCACGGCCGTTGCTAGGACCGGTGGGCCTGCTGAATCAGCGCGATCGATTACTATAAATTGATTGCGTGGATGAAGCAGAGGAGAGACCGTGTTAGGACTGCTAGCTCACTGTGTGGCTCCGCAAGCCGGAGAGTTTACCGCAGTGAAGCATAGCCGTGTAAGGAACATTGTAAAGATCAGGAGCAATAAAGAATAAATTCAGCAAGTTCAAGAGTAGAACTTAATCTCTTATCACCAAACCACCTCGACATCCAACAAATTTTGGTGGCAGCGGTGGGATCTCTCATTTCGTGTGTCAAGGACGAAACTCAGCAGGAGATTCCGGTTGGATCAAATAAGGCAAGGACACTGGGTGAGAAAGAAAAAAAAAAAGAAAAACGAGAACGGTTAAGTTTTAGTTTTTTAAAAGAAGGGGTGTATTTCAAAGTAAAAAAAAAGAATATATATACATAAGCACAAAAATATATAAACACTCCGTTCTGGAATACTGCTCCTGTAACAAAAAAAAGCAGTCATTAAAAGAGTGTCTTGCGAACTACGAGTTCGAAAGAAAAAGAAAGACACTGCGAACTCACAGTCTCGAGTTACACGGCAACACTGACCTAACGCAAGCCAAGCGACGGGCAGTGACACAAGGCGGAGATAAGAAAGCGGCCGGACTGCAGCAGCAGAACGGAAAACAAAATCTACCGCCGGGAAATTCCGGAAGCAGTAAGCGGCAAGCAGACAAGCAGCTGTGACGGAAGAGCCAGGAAGGGCACCGAGGAACCGGCTAAGGACAGCCGAAAAAGCAGCAAAGTGACAAAGCAGTCAACGCAAGCGAGGCAACGGACCAGCGGCGGCGGCGAGGCAGCGGCAGCGGCGGCGCGAGGAAAGCTGAGTCAGCAGCACACGCAGATACGACTCTCGTAAGCGGAATCAGGTCAACTACTGTAAGTCGAATAAATATTTTGTAAAAGCGAGCGAAAACATATGTTCGGTAACTGGCGTTTGCAACAACGCGGCGTACAATCCGAGCGAGTAGCGCGGTCGCTACAAAGTCTATTACCGGTACGGGAACCGAGAACCGCACCGGCGGCGCTTTATCAGGAAACGGAAATAAAGGCAAGATAGGAATTTGAGTCCGAATGTAATTGTAGAAAGAGAATTTTCGTTCGATCTAGACGGTAGTATAGCCGGTCATTTACAAAGTGAAATAAATCGCGGTAGAGTTGAGAACAGTGGAACCCCGGGCAGTGGTACTCAGAGGTCGTCTTTAGTTTCATACGAGAGCGAGTTGTTTTACACAAGACAGCGTGCCGAAATGAATAACGAAAGTATGGAACAAGAAATTGACGAACAAAATATAAACCGGGCTCGCGAAGGAGTGGAACGCGAAATTTCACGGATGCGAAACGAGTTGACTGCAAGCGGCACCGCGGGAACAAGTGGGCGAAGTTACAATTCCGCTGACGCAATGCTACAGCAGGTAATGCGGTCATTGGAAGCGATAAGTTCGCGAATAGACGCGGTGGACCGACGGGTGACGGAACTCCGCGAGACACACGGACGCGGAACGGGTGTGTCGATGACGCGACACGTGTACAGACGTCCGAGCGAACAGCTAGACGTAACGTATGGACGAACAGCTGACGACGTAAGAAATCGTGCCGTGTTATACAATGGAAGCCTAAAATTAAAAGACGTGGTCTGATTGATACCGATGTTCACTGGTAAAACACCCAAGCAAGTTCTAGAATTTTTAAATGCGTGCGAGTACGCAGAGGGAATGGTCAACCCTGCAGAGGAACCCGCTCTTTTGCAAGCAGTATTGCGAACCAAGCTGAGAGGACAAGCGTTAATAGATTTTGAAACAAAGGACATTCGTGATTTTGGACAAATAAAAGCAGAAATAGAAGCTACATATTTTG
>NW_018021023.1:0-7809 GCF_002006095.1 Pseudomyrmex gracilis | reverse complement strand
CTAACGCAAGCCAAGCGACGGGCAGTGACACAAGGCGGAGATAAGAAAGCGGCCGGACTGCAGCAGCAGAACGGAAAACAAAATCTACCGCCGGGAAATTCCGGAAGCAGTAAGCGGCAAGCAGACAAGCAGCTGTGACGGAAGAGCCAGGAAGGGCACCGAGGAACCGGCTAAGGACAGCCGAAAAAGCAGCAAAGTGACAAAGCAGTCAACGCAAGCGAGGCAACGGACCAGCGGCGGCGGCGAGGCAGCGGCAGCGGCGGCGCGAGGAAAGCTGAGTCAGCAGCACACGCAGATACGACTCTCGTAAGCGGAATCAGGTCAACTACTGTAAGTCGAATAAATATTTTGTAAAAGCGAGCGAAAACATATGTTCGGTAACTGGCGTTTGCAACAACGCGGCGTACAATCCGAGCGAGTAGCGCGGTCGCTACAAAGTCTATTACCGGTACGGGAACCGAGAACCGCACCGGCGGCGCTTTATCAGGAAACGGAAATAAAGGCAAGATAGGAATTTGAGTCCGAATGTAATTGTAGAAAGAGAATTTTCGTTCGATCTAGACGGTAGTATAGCCGGTCATTTACAAAGTGAAATAAATCGCGGTAGAGTTGAGAACAGTGGAACCCCGGGCAGTGGTACTCAGAGGTCGTCTTTAGTTTCATACGAGAGCGAGTTGTTTTACACAAGACAGCGTGCCGAAATGAATAACGAAAGTATGGAACAAGAAATTGACGAACAAAATATAAACCGGGCTCGCGAAGGAGTGGAACGCGAAATTTCACGGATGCGAAACGAGTTGACTGCAAGCGGCACCGCGGGAACAAGTGGGCGAAGTTACAATTCCGCTGACGCAATGCTACAGCAGGTAATGCGGTCATTGGAAGCGATAAGTTCGCGAATAGACGCGGTGGACCGACGGGTGACGGAACTCCGCGAGACACACGGACGCGGAACGGGTGTGTCGATGACGCGACACGTGTACAGACGTCCGAGCGAACAGCTAGACGTAACGTATGGACGAACAGCTGACGACGTAAGAAATCGTGCCGTGTTATACAATGGAAGCCTAAAATTAAAAGACGTGGTCTGATTGATACCGATGTTCACTGGTAAAACACCCAAGCAAGTTCTAGAATTTTTAAATGCGTGCGAGTACGCAGAGGGAATGGTCAACCCTGCAGAGGAACCCGCTCTTTTGCAAGCAGTATTGCGAACCAAGCTGAGAGGACAAGCGTTAATAGATTTTGAAACAAAGGACATTCGTGATTTTGGACAAATAAAAGCAGAAATAGAAGCTACATATTTTGCAAAGCGAAGCACTACACAGATACAAATAGAGTTTAACACATTGCGACAGAAGAGTAGTGAAAACGCACAGGTATATGGTCAAAGAGTAAATCAGACGGCCATGGAGTTGTACGAATCTATGGTGGAAGGCAAAGGGCACACCATAGAAGCAAAACGTACTATCATGAATACTATTAAAGAGCAAGCGCTGCAACAGTTCCAAATAGGTTTAAGAAGTGATGTCAGATTGATAATAAGATCACAAAACTATGGAACGTTGCAAGAGGCTATAAACGCAGCAAGCTCTGAAGAGAAGGTGGCGGTGCCACAAAGCAGCCACGGTGGAAATTTTGCAACAAAGCAAAAGATGGGAAAAAGCTATGAAAGGAACGCGTGCTACAAATGCGGAAAGATTGGACATTACGGAAGAGAGTGTCGGTCTAGCAGAACAGCATTACCAAAACCAAACAGTGGCAAAGTAAACGCTGTGGATAAGCAGTGTAGTTATTGCAAGAAAACAGGGCATATTAAAGAAAATTGCTGGTCACTAAAAGGTAGGAAAAATAAAAAAGGAGCTGTAAAAGCTATATGTGCGGCAAAAGACAAGAAAAAGAAAAGCCGAAGTGACAATAGCGAGTCATCGAGTGACGAAGAGCACAACGGAAAAGAAAAGCAGAAAACCGTGTCAGTAGCAGAGCTACAAGTAGCCGAGCTAAATGCTGCGCAAGCAGTTTTGGACTTAGTCACTGTACCGATGAAAGAAGCGAAGAAAGGTGAAGTAAAATTGCTTTATGACACTGGAGCCACAGTGTCATTGATTAAGAAGAAATATTTAAAAGAGGAAACGCCAGCCGAGAAGACAAGCATGAAATTAACAGGCGTTACAGGGCATCAAGCAAGCGTCATAGGGAAAATCACAGCAACTATACGGCTAAAAGACAAAAATATTAAGCATCCAGTTTATGTTGTGAGAGACGATTTTCCGGTTAGTTATCAGGGCATTTTAGGGAATGATTTTATGAAGAAGCACAATGCCAAGCCGGATTACAAAGCGGGAAAACTCTCGCTTGGAAAAAATACGTTGCAATTGCGCCCGTATAAAAATGTAAAATTGCAACCTCGTAGCGAAACAATTGTGCAAGCTATTACTGATAATAATCAAATCGGAGTAGTACAAGGGGAAGAAACACAGCCAGGAGTTTTCATAGGAAGCTGTTTGGTACAACCAAAAGGAAATTTTTGCCCCGTGAGTGTAGTAAATACTACGGAAAAAGCCGTAACAATAGGCACACCGCGTGTAAAATTGGAAGCGCTCGAAGAAGAAAGTGAAACAAGTAGCGAAGTAGCAAACGTAAGCATAAAAATGGAGGGGTCAACACGCCGCGAGAGAGTAAAAGAGACACTGCGAGTGAAGCATTTAAATAAAGAAGAGAAAGAAACATTGCATGAGATATGCGAGGAGTATCAGATATTCCATCTTGCAGGGGAGCCGTTATCTAAAACAAGCGCGGTGAAGCATAAGATACCTGTGAGAGTTGACACCACTCCGATAAGCGTTAAGACATATAGGTTGTCGCAAAAGCATAAGCAAGAAGTAGAAAAACAAATCGGAGAAATGTTAGAAAGCGGAATAATACGCGATAGTGAAAGTCAGTGGAACGCACCTCTGTTAGTGGTTCCGAAAAAGATGGACGCGTCCGGCGTGAGATAACTAAGAATAGTCGTAAATTTTTGTCGACTAAACGAGACAACAATAGGCGATTCTTTTCCACTGCCAAATATTGCAAAAATTTTAAATCAACTTGGGAATGCGAAGTATTTCTCAACGTTAGATCTGGCGTCCGGGTATCATCAGATACCACTGGACGAGGAAGACAGAGGAAAGACAGCGTTTTCAACGCCGCATGGTCACTACGAGTATAACAGAATGCCTTTTGGATTGAAAAATGCGCCGGCGACATTTCAAAGGTTAATGAACTTGGTCCTGATGGGACTACAGGGTATCAAGTGTTTCGTGTATCTCGACGACATCGTGATACACGGTGCAAGCTTGCAAGAGCACAGCAAGCGGCTACGAGAGGTATTCGACAGGTTGCGAAAGAACAATTTAAAGTTGCAGCCGGATAAGTGCGAATTTTTTCGCACAGAGGTCACGTATTTAGGACACGTGATCACTGAAAAGGATATATCGCCGGATCCGTCGAAGATAGAGACGGTCAAGGGATTTCCGGTTCCGAAAAAGGCGAAAAATATACAGGCGTTTATTGGTCTGGCAGGATACTACAGAAAGTTTATCGACCAATTCTCAAAGATAGCAAAGCCGTTGACACGATTGTTGCAGAAAGAAGAAGCGTTCGTGTGGGGGCACGAGCAACAGCAAGCGTTCGAAAGTTTGAGAGAAAAGTTAATTAGTGCCCTATTGCTCGCGTATCCGGACTTCGACAAGGAGTTTATCGTGACAACCGACGCGTCGGGTTACGCGGTCGGCGCGGTGCTATCGCAAGGTGCGGTAGGTTAGGATCGGCCGGTGGCATACGCGAGCCGAGTATTGAATAAAGCCGAGCGAAACTACAGCACGACAGAAAAAGAGTTACTCGCGATTGTGTGGGCAGTAAAGCATTTCAGGCCTTATTTGTACGGAACGAGGTTCAAGATTATCACCGATTATAAGGCACTGGTGTGGCTTTTTAACGTAAAAGACTTAGGATCGCGGCTCGTGCAATGGCGCTTAAAATTGGAAGAGTATGACTACGAGATCATGCATAAAAAAGGGAAGGCGAATACCAACGCGGACGCGCTGAACAGAGCTCCCGCGGAAGCATGCACGTGCGAAGCGAAGGAAAGCGAGAAACCAAAAGAAGAGAAGAGCGAGAGGCAAGAGCTAACCGAAGAGGTAAAAAAGACAGATACTATACGAGTATCATGATTCACCGGTGGGCGCACACCAAGGAATAGCACGTACAATAAAAATAATAAGAATGAGGTACGACTGACCTAAGCTGACAAGCGACGTGGAGAGTTATATTTCGAAATGCGAATCCTGCCAAAAGAATAAGTTGTCGCGGAAAATCAAAGTACCGCTAGTAATTACGGATACGCCGAAAAAGCCTTCCAATAAATGCGCGCTTGATATTGTCGGACCGTTACCGGTGACAAATAGCGAAAATAAATATCTGCTGACGTTTCAAGACAGTCTCACAAAGTTTAGTAAGGCGTTACCCGTTCCGAATCAAGAAGCCGCTACGGTAGCAAAGGAGTTCGCGACGACAATTGTGTGTGAGCACGGGATTCCGGAAACGATTTTAACAGATCGAGGAATGAATTTTGTAAGCAAACTATTTAAANGTGTTTGCAAGTTACTGCNAATAANTAAAATACAAACGACAGCCTATCATCCGGAAAGTAACGGAGCATTAGAGCGATCGCATAGAACGTTAGCCGAATATATACGTCACTACGTAAACGAGGACCAGACAGATTGGGACGAGTGGGTGCCGTACGCAATGTTCGCGTACAATACGACACCACACACGGCAACAGGGTTTACNCCTTTCGAGTTAGTATACGGGAGGTGCGCGGAATTACCGACCGCCTTAACGAAACTACCGTCTACACAATATAATTTGGAAAACTACGCGCAGAAAGTAAAAGAAAGATTGCGAGCGACAAATCGAGTAGCGCGGGAAAAGCTCAAAGAAGAAAAGGAAAAACGAAGCGTTACCACAATAAAAAGACAAAGCAAGCAGCGTTTAGCGTAGGAGAAAAAGTTCTACTTTATGACGAGACACTGAGAAGAGGCAGATCCAAGAAGCTGGAATCAAAGTGGATAGGACCTTACGTGATAATGGCAAAAACGTCAGACGTGACGTATGCAGTAAAAACAGGACGGCGCACGCAGAATGTGCATGTGAATAGGCTGAAAGCCTTTATAGAAAGGTAAAAGTTAAAAGAACTCACCGGGTTGCCTCACTCATCGTCTGAGAGTACGATGAAGGGGTGGACGACGGGCGGCGGGGGCTCCAGACAGATGACGTCGCCGTCCGAATCGCTCTGGTCGACCTCCAGGTCGGGGGAGGCAGGCGGCGAAGGCCGCGAGCAAATAAAAACCACCTCCGGAGAGCCCGGTGGTGACGGCGGCGAGCCCTCGGGGGTATGAGGCGTCGCAGGGCGCGAGGGGGTGGAACCTCCATCGAAACTATCCTCGGAGCTGGAGAAGCTGTCCTCCGAGNGCTCGTCCGCACTATCGTCAGTGTAGGAGGAATAGACAAATTTGGACATGGTATCACTAAAAACAAAACTTTTTTTTTGAGGAAAGAAAAAGGGCACACTTGGAGATTCCGTAGTCAAACACTTACACTGGTTGTCACAAAACACAAAAAACAATCGCACACAGTTGTTACNAGGTCGGTAAAAAACGCGATACTGGTGCTCGTTGTCGTGAAGAGCCATGGTCCAAGGTGCAAAAGACAGCAGGGCGTTTCAAATGTAAGTCCTAGAATTAAAATAAGCGATAATAAAAGAGCTTAGGTGACAGAGTAACGAACTCGGAGTAAGACCGACGCTCGCGGTTCCACCTGTTAGGCGACACCGTTCGCGATAAAAGTAAAATGTAAGGCGTATTGTATAAAACATTTTGCTTGCAGGANAAATGTTGTTAATAAAAGTAGTAGTACTTACCTTTTGCGTCGCGTGGAGTGGAGCCGGGAATCAAGGATACAGCATACGAAAATTTCAACACAATCCCGGCATGTACTACGAGAAGTACGGAACGATGCTCCACGTCAGCGAAAAGTGGAGATTAGTCGTAAGGTTAGACGTATCTACGGTATACACGCGAGTAGAACAGGCGGAACGCATGGTAAGAGATACGCAGGAAACATGCGGAAACGTAACGATAGTTCGCAAAGGCGGAGAATTTTGCGAAGGTTTCGTTGCAGAGTTACAGCATAGGTTGCAAAAAGTAGAGAGACTGGCCAGACGCGTTAAGACAATCGTGGGTACACCAACGTTACCGAAGGGGGCTAGTGGACGCGGTAGGCTCTGTCGCGAAAATTTTGTTCGGCACCATGGATGCCGACGACNAAAAACAGAAATCGGAACAAATAGAATTGTTGAGTAAGAAACAGACGGTGCTACAACATGTGATAAAAAATCAGTTGCAGGTTGTAAACGCAACGATCGCGCACGTACAAAGACGTGGAAGAAATAGGTGAGAGAAAAGAAAATAAGTTAAGAAACGCGGTATTAGAGATAACTCAAAAGGTGGATGATTACGCACGACAAGCAGAGTTAACTGAGTATTTTATGGAGCTAGGAAGCGTAATCACCGAACTCGAGTTCGACGTAGAAAGCGTCATGGGGTACATCACGGATGTACAAACGAAATTCGCGCAATTGGAAGTAGTACTCGTCGAGTTAATATTAAAAAGTCTCCGGGACGCGAGCAGTTGGTCGACCCACGGATTGCATTTCCCGTTTACTGTAACTCTGGAAAACTGGCTAGTTATTAAAGAGTATGTAACGGTTAGCGTTTATTGTAAAGACGCGAGTGTATATACTATTGTTAAATTTCCTCTGGTAAAGTCTGTAGAGTATAACGTATTTAGGGTAGTGCCACTACCCGTGCACGACCACGATAACGTGTTTACGGTAGCTCAGATAAAAAATCTAATGATCGCTGTGGATGTAAACAGACAGACGTATTCGGTTGTAACGAAAAGTCAGTTAGATCAGTGCAAACATATAAAGAACGATTACGTGTGTGATAACGTCGAGTCGNTGTACAAAGTGCACAGGGATGCGCCCTGCGAGGTGCAGGCTTACGTTAGCGAGTCGGGAGATTTTTCAAATTGTAAGGAGGAAACGGTAGTGACAAATCACACAGTGTGGATAAAATTGGAAACGATGCGTGTATGGTTGTATTNGACCAAAAAAAGCGAGTCAGTACTAATTTCCTGCGAGAATCAACAGGAAAAAAGCGAGGTCGTGGACGGAGTTGGAGAGATAGAGTTGGCGGAGCAATGCAAGTTGATAACTTCAAGTATCTTGATTCAAGCGAGTAAAGTGATAAACGGTGTACAAATTAATACGTATTTGCCGCGGTTTAATCTGTCAAAGGTCAAAACAGTAAATCGCGCAGCTAAGGGCAAACCGGTAGAAATCGAAAGTGTGACGGAAAGTAAAACGCAATTTAAAAAGTTGCGAACAAAAGTAACGGAGTTAACGGATGAAATAGATAACAATACCGATTCGTTCTACGAGAATCCGCACTTTATCTATCCAACGACGTCAGGCGTTACAATAATATTAATAATCATAGGAGTAATCGTTTATAAGTTAGTCACAAATAAAGGAAAAAGAAAGTTAGCGCGAGTCGCCGTAGAGTTACGCAACGCGGAACGGCGAGAAAAAAGAAAAAATACTCGTGCACAAAACGCGGAAACGGTAGCGTTGTAAGTGTCACGTAGTGTAATCAAATGTTGTAATCAAATATTGTAAGATTGTAGTAATCGCAATCAAGT
>NW_018021022.1:62674-88149 GCF_002006095.1 Pseudomyrmex gracilis | reverse complement strand
TCATCGGTAACCGTGCCGGTACATATGGATTAAATCTCGGGCCGCTGGCGCGTGCTAGTAGGAGGCAGCCGGAGGGGAACTACTTCTCCTCACGGCGCACGATATGGTGCTCCGCACTGTACATAAACGTAACATTGCCGTAATAAAACGGAAAGTAACAAGTAATATAACATGTTTGTTACATATAACTTTCACGTTAGTTGTCATTTTCCAACTCATACCAAATTGCAGTTATATAATCTAACCATAACATGTTACTAAAATGTTATATCATTGTTGCAGTAGCAGCCATAGACATATAAGAAATAGACTTCGCGTTCCCTATCTTCTTTGTGGAGAAGGAATGGTTCAATCTCAGACAAAGATAGATGCTTTCACTTGTGTCTCTATCCTTGTTTACTGATGCGATGATTGGCGGACAAGAAAAGTAGTAGAAATGAGAAATAGCGTAGTAGGGCGATAGAGAAGCACCGAGCGATAAAGGGGCGACAGTAGGCGATTGACAGTCAATAAGTAGTTATAGTATAAATTAATTTCAATCCGTTATTATTTGTTAAAAATCATTAGTATAAATTTGAAAAAATAATTGAGTGTAACAAAAAATACAAAAAATAACAGAAGTACTACAGAACCGATCCCTAACCAAAGCCGTTACATCTGTAGTTATGTAGCGTTATCTGAGTTGTCTCCCGAATGGGGAACCCTCACTCCAGATGCTGAAAGACAGAGACGGAGGTACGAGTAAAAGCATCTGTCTCGCTCTATAGTTAGACCCACTTTCCCTCTCACACGCGCAGTCTAGTAATAACTGAAAGATTATATAACAATATAGTAACTCATATAGATAGTAACTGATAGGTAGTAACTATAGGTAATAACTGAAAGATTATATAACAATTATAGATTACTAAAATATATAACTGCAATTTAAATCTATTAACAATTAATTGTTAATGAAATTGTTATATAATTACTTTTATTTGTTATAAAATAGTAACATAACTATTAAAAAAATGATCAAAGCCCGAAGCACGGATGTTTCTAAGATTGAGTGGTCAATGCGCGAAACAACAAGCGTCTTAATCAAAGTTCAAAATAGTTTTTTTAGCGTACTTTTTACCGCTACTATCGCAGTAACATTATAGAATAGATTAATTAGAGGTTAGAGGTTAGGTTAGGTTAGGTTAGGTTAAGTTTTCACCTCGGTTTGGGGGTCGGGGGGACAGCCCCGGCCTTCCAAGGGCAGAGCTGACTGCTACCAAGCGCGTCCCCGGGTTGCGGATAGAAGAACAACCTCAAGTACTGAGGTTAGCTGCGAATAACCCCTTCGGGGGGAAAAAGCAGTCGCGGACAAATAGCGGTGGATACTGAGGGTGGGGTGGTCGCTTCTGTGGCAAGGGAGCGGCCTATAAAGTGCTCCATTAAACCTGATGAAGTGTCCACGTCAAAGTTGAGTGAGTGCCGCCTTAAAAGCACTCCAACCCCCGGGCAGATCGGGCTCGTTAGGTTTTGTTTATCAACCGATCTAGGTGAAGGAAAACACCGATGTAAAACCAACTAAGCAGAAAATATGATGGACAGCAAGACGAAGAAGGACTTACCGCCCCAGAGTGATCGGACACTCAGGGGCCGGCTCGGTGGGAGTACTGTACCTGCTCCCGCCGCGTCGTTATCCAGCGAAGAGCGGAAGGAGGGGTTGACGGCGGACCCCTCTGAACAATCTGCTACCGCCATAGCTGAGAAGAGTAGAGATAAGAGGATGGCCGATAAGAGCCTGGAGTCGGCTCTTCAAAAGGGCTCGGGAGTGTCCGATTGCTCCTTCGCTACGATGGGCATCGGCGCCCTCTTTGAACATATGGCTGACTCCCTGGACGAGCTTTGGGAGCGACTTTGTCGTCGCTCCAAAATGTCCAGGGAGAAGAAAGCGGGCAGGCCGAGGGAGCTCCGGGAAAGAATCGTTACAGGTCTCCTGGAGCTCCGAGCCCGATTCACCCCTCTCCGTGAGTCTATGGACAACATCGAAAGGGGTGTCGCCAACGTGGCCAAAAAAGTAGAGAGAGTCGCTCGGGGGCAGGTTGCCTCTGAGCGACAAATTTCGGAGGCCATCCTCCAGGTCAGCGAAGATCTTGATGAGGGTAATACCTCCTGCCTCGCTGACCTGAAGAAAATTAAGAAGGGTGCGGTGGAAGCGCGTGCGGCGATTGAGGAGGTCCATAATGAGACCTGTCGGTCGCTTCACGCACTTCACAAAAGCATGGAGACGTCGGTGCGTGCCATCGCCGACGTCTCCATGCCGAGGCCGGAAGGAGCTACATGCTCCACTCCAGTCAGGGGGGGAGTCAGATTCCTCCCTCTTGGCTGGAGAAAATTAAGAGGGTGGTGCGGTGCATCGTCTCGAGGGAGCTCCAAAAACTTTTGGAGCGGGGGCTCCCGAGACGGCCCCCCTCTGTTAGTAGATCTCCAATTCCCCCGCCTGTTACTGGTAGGGCACAGGCGGAGGAAAAGGAGAAAAAGAAGAGAAAGAGAAAAAAGAAGAAGGAGAAGAAAAAGAAGGCGTTAAGGGTCACCAAGGCGCCTACAAAGGGTGGGAAGACGGCCGCTGGTGCCGGTTGAGGGAAGTCTTCCCCTCCTTTGACCCCATTCTCGTCAAGCCAACGGCCGCCTCGCGGGGTACTCCCGCGTACGGAAACGGTCACCTTGCGTCTCGAAGGGGAGGGCATGTCGTATGCCCAATTTTTTCGGGACGCAAAGAGTAAGTCGGACCCTAGGTCGGCGGGCGTCTCCAGGGTCCGTCGGACCCTGGAGGAGCATTTGTTGTTGGAAGTGGGGGGGGAGGACCGCAAATCCAAGGCGGACCTCCTCCCCGGCCGATTTCCCTCCACCTTGTCGTGGAAGCCGGGCTTAGGGGAACTATGATCCAGGGGGCCATGCCGGCGGGGACTCCTTTGAGTCTCTGCTAGGGTCACTCATGCTCGGAAGGGCCCCTGGTGAGTTCCTGAACTAAGAGAGGGAATAGAGGAAGGAAAACCTCGAGTAAAAACCCGGAGTTCCCAGCTCCGTTAGCCCCCAAAGACGGGGACAACTGGGATAGGGGAATAAACTCTGACTTCAAATCCGGGCAGGCCGGGTTCGTCAGACTTGAATGTCAACCGGCCTAGGAGAAGGAAAACTCCGAAATTAAACCACTACTTCTGACATTATGGATATGAGCTCAGAAGAAGAGATGAACGTACCGGCCCAGAGTGATCGGACACTCAGGGCCCGGCGTGAAGGTGTTGCCGTCCCAGGCACCCCCATGTCGTTATCCAGTGATGGGCTACCCTCCGCCTGCACCGCAGGGGTGGGGGGCGAACATACGACTGCGAAGAAGCGCCAGGACATACTTGCCATGGGGGCAAGAAGAATATTCGGGGCGCAGGTCTCCCTTACGAAGGTAAGCGCGGGTGGCGCTTTTCCTAAGGGAGGCAGTAAAAAGGAGCCGGCGAAGGAGCGCTCTCGCTCCCCAGCATACGCTGGCATGTCCGGGTTCCCACCACCATTCGAGGATTCGAACATAGAGGTGCAGGAAGACGCCTCCACGCCAGCCCCCAGTACAAGTGGGGGCGTGAGAAGACCGCCGACCGCCGCCGAGTGTCTCGGTGCCGTCGCAGCCGAAGAGCGTGCTTCGGCTGCAAAGCGAGCGGAGGCGGTTCTGGAGCTGGAGGACGAATGCTGGCGCGACACAGCTTAGCTGCCGTCCTCCAGGCTCCCGTGCCCGGTTGCCTCCACGGCGGAGATGGTGCAGAAGACGCACACAGCCGCGGAGGCCGTGATGAAGGTTGCTACCACGTCCAAAAATCTTAACGGACGTTACGTGAAGATCCTAAAGAACGTGGCGGCAACAATAAAAGGATTAGGCAAGGGCATTGTTGCCCTCGCATATTTGCCGGGAGAGGCAGCGAAGCCGGAGCTGGCCGGGCCTGCCGCGTTCGTGGATGAGCGCGTCAGGACGCTGGAAGAAAAGCTCCGGCTCAGCAAAGAATCGGGGAAGATTTTGGTCTCCCGTTACAACAAAATGCGGGAGATGCTCGACGCGGCCTACGAGAAGGGATTTTCCCTCGTAAGCGCGTCGAGAAAGGAGACGGCGGACTGCGGGACGCAGGTCGGTGGGCCTGCACTTGTCCTGCAGCTACCTGTGGCGCTGATCCCGCCGCCGCGGACGGACTCCCGGGGGGTGCAAACGGAGGAGGAGCGGACGAGCCCCTAAGAGAAGACCCTTCGGACCTCCCGGTAGAGAGGTGTGTCCGCCTTTTGGCGGACAAAATCGAGGATGCAATGAAGGGGCGAATCTTCTCTCTAATTAGGAAAGAGCTCGCCCCTCAATCCTCGGGCGCATCCGCCACCGAACCCGCCCCGACCACCTGGGCGACGGTGGTGGGGCGCAAGGCGCGGAGGAAGGGGAGGGAGCATCCTCCCGATGAGAAACGTCGCCCTCCCGCGGCTTCCGTAGGCGCGAGTCAGCGCTCCGGGGCGGCGAAGAGGGCAAAGCTCGGCAGAGTCCCCACTGGGGCTGCCGTCCTCCTTATCGTAGGGAAAGGCGGCAGTTATGCCGAGGTTATGAAGAAGGCGGCGGCCGCCATCAATTTGAAGGAGGTCGGGATTTCCGGCCTCCGGATAAAGAGAACGGCCAACGGTGGCATGCTCCTCCAGGTACCCGGGCCTGGAGGAGCGGAGAAGGCCGACGCCCTCGTTGAGAGGACGTCAAAAGCACTTGAGGGCGTAGAGGGGGTGAAATTCACCCGTCCCGTAAAGCACGCGGAAGTTCTCGTGCGAGACGTGATGCCCCCCTCTCCGCGGAGGACATTGCTGCCGCATTAGCGGTGGCGGGTGATTGCCAGCCCAGTGAGGTTCGCACTGGGCTGGTTCGCTCCTCCCCCGTCGAGTACGGAACTTTATGGGCCCGTATGCCCCTGAGGGCAGCCCGGCGGGTCGTAGGAGCAAAACAAATAGAGGTGGGGTAATTTAGCCTCCCCGTCGAGGCGCTGGAAGCACGGCGTATGCAGTGCTATCGGTGCCTCGAGTACGGACACGTAGCACGCAAGTGCTCCGGTGTAGATCGGAGCACGGCGTGCTACCGATGCGGGGGGGATGGCCACCTCGCCATCACATGTAGGGCTGCCCCCAAGTGCACTTTGTGTGCGAGCCAGGGACAGCCAGCGAACTATCGGATGGGTGACGCAAGTTGCGCCCCCATGCCGAAGAAAAACGTAGCCACCAGGCGGGGCGCCGGAGTTTCGGCGCCTCCGCTGCCACTCGGTGGCAAGGAGGGCGAGGAGGGGGCGGTGCCTGACCTTTCCGAAAAAGAGGAGGAAGCGGCGGGCCCGAAGTGCCGGGTCTGGCGGTGACTCCTCCGGCTGGGAGAAGGATGGAGAGGGGGTTTATCTCCTCTCCCCGGTGGAGAGCTTGGCCTGGCTGTGGCCGGAGGAGGGCGAGGGGACGTTCTTCTCCCGTCTGCCTCCTCTGAAGGCACAAAGCCCGCCGCGGAAGAAAGGGGGGAGGCCGCTGCGGCCTCCGCCCCAAGTACAGGGCCCTCCGGTCTCCGGGATAAATCGGAGACCGGAGAAAAGAGGTGGAGACGGCGCGGTGCCTCCCCCTCTCCCCAAAAGGAAGGTGGCCGGAACCAGAGACGGAAAAGTCGCTGGGCCCCGGACAATTAAGGGTGCGGCGCAAAAAGCACCGGGTTCAGGGGGAAGCTCCACTAAGGAGCCCTCCCCCAAGCAGCAGAGAGGAGGCAAGTCAGCCTCTCCGTCGAGCAAATAAACTCGACTTGGAGGCAGTTTCCGTGCTCGGGGTGGATGGGTCACGGCTCGGGCGTGACCCCCGGACCCAGCCCCTGTCCAGGGGCTGCTTGGTCGCGGGTAGAGGGTACAAAATATTGTATTGACCCCCCCTGACTTTGGTCACGGGGAGCGGGGACTTGGTGTGGCAAGTTGGGGAACTTGCCACGCCATTGCACAAGTCTCCAGGAAGGGGCGGCTTGAGAAAGGCCCCCTCCTCCTCCCGCAACCCCAAAGGCAACGGTGATAGGGGGCGTTGTTCTTTGGGGACAAGTCTTGGACTAGGGGAGGGCCTGGAGAAGTAATAGCTTTCCGGCTGCCACAGGCTCCCCCACTGAGTCCGGTGGAGGCCATTGAGAGGTTTTAGTGGGTGCGAGTCACACACTCCCCGCCCAAATCCCCACAGGGCGGGAGTGCATAATGCATTTCTCCTCATAAAAAAAATTAGCGAACCTCCTCGCCTCCAGGTTGAGGGAAACTCTCTGAAGAAGTTAGGGTGGCTCGTCCATCCCGAAATGTGGAGATATTAGTTTCGGAATTGGACGAGTTTACCACGGAGGACGATCTCCGCAAAAAGTTTGTGGCAGAGTCCGGTGGCGGGAGTGGCGTTAGGGTAGTATCCCTGCGTCGCTCCCAGCCCGTGGGTGGAGTCACCTTGGTTCGCTGCTTAGCTGAGGCGGCGGCCAAGACGATTAAAGCAGGCAGATTGCCGATGGGCTGGGTGATGGCGAAGGTGCGAGCACTCCGCCCCCGCCCCCTGCAGTGTTACAGGTGTTTCCAGCCTGGCGACTGCAGGGCTGTGTGTCTCAGCCAGGTCGACCGCAGTGATCTTTGTTATCGCTGTGGTCGGCCGGGGCACAGAGGGGCCGGCTGTATAAAGGATGAGAGGTGTTCCCTCTGTGAGGAGTCAGGCCGGGACTCCTCCCACCGAATGGGCGGGGCCCGGTGCTCGGCCATCGGCCGGGGGGCTCCCGTGCCCGTTAGCAAACCCTGATGAGGGTAGGGAGGATGCGGTTCTCCCTGGCTCCGATATAAGGATCCGAGGAGCGAGCTCCTCCGTATATCTGGTGCGTTAAGCACCAGATATAGTAGGTGGTGCCTGGTTCTCCTTTAAGAGACCAGGCAATGTTAAGAGGAAGTCCGGTCCCCGTTGTTTTGAGCCCTAGTTGAGCTCAACTCAGCGGTGGCTGGGCGCAGTGTTGAAGGAAGACCTCCCTCTTGTCTCGCGTTTCGAGACAATAGGGAGGTCAATACTACTATCATGGGGTCAAGTCTGCTTCGGCGTTTGACTTGAGGCCGAGAAAAATTTTCCCCTCATTGCACTCAGCCTGCAGACGGCGGGGGAGGGGCTGTGTCCCCCCTCTCCCCGATCGTGGAGGAGCAAAGCTCCTCCATTTAAGGACAGGAGAGCGAAAGTCCCCATGCCTATCGGGCTCCCTCTGGGTTGTTCTAAAAGAGGTACCGGGGCAGCCCTAAAAGGGCAGAAGGTGGACACCGCAGGGGTTTTAGTGGGTATTTCCCACCGGGGTGCGCTCCGTTGAAGTGAGTCCCACACTACCCTGGCCCACATTTAGTCTGGGTCAGGGTGTGCGTAAATGCATTTCCCCTGCGCGAAAAAAAAAGGTTAAGTTTTCACAGGGAAGGGGCGCCTACAGGGTGAGGTGGACGCCCTCTACGAGGAAATGAGGGACATGAGAAAGGAACTCATGTCCCTCAAAATGGCGCGGCTGAAAGAGGGGAGGAGCCGTGACCGGAGCCGGCCAACTGGCCGCCCGGCTTTGCTTCCACCGCCGACGCAAGCTGCCCCATCGGGCATGGAGGTGGAGGAGTCTGTAACGTCTCCACCACCTATAGAACCGGGAGGACTTCAGTCTGAAGCCTCCCCCGCGACTGCGGAGAAAGAAGCCGGCGGGGAAATCATGCGACGATTCGGGCACCGGGAGGAGTCCGCGACGCAAGACCGCCCACTGGCAGAGATACGGAGGGACCAAGGTCCCTCAGGGACGTGGAGAGTCGCGTGAAAGACGCAATGAAGAGTCAGCTCTCCATATTCTGGGAGCATCTCCATCACCGGCTCTCCCGCCCATCCTTCGGGGCAGACAAGAAGGTCAGCAACCTGCTGGCCTTTACCAGGAGCAGCGCGGCTCCTACAAAGAGGACAAAGAAGGAGGTCAGCACCCCTGCTGCCGCCACATCTGCCCCCCGAGAAGAAAGCCTTTTTCCCCCTTCGAATAAGAAAGGTAAAAAGAAGAAGAAGAAGAGCGAGAAAGGAGGGCAAGAAAAGGGCGGGGGACCGGATGGCGTCAGGGGCGATGGTGTCGTTCGTGTCCAGACCCGGCCTGACCCGCCACGGTCTTCCTCCACCCAGCTCTCTCTTCCGTCCCTGCCAAAAGAGACGTGGTCTCAAGTAGTGGAGCGAAAGAAGGGCAAGCGGGCACAAGGCCCGTCGGCTGCGGCCCCGGTGGCACCCCCTGCAAAGGAAAAGGCCACCGCACCGAGGGCCAAACCTGGCGAATGAGCGCCGCAGCCGAAAATTGGAAAGCCTCCTCTATCGGCGGCCGTCACCCTCACCGTCCCCAAGAGTCCCGGAGTAGACATTGGGATAGTGATGGCTGAAATGAGGAGGCAGATCGATCTCCTGAAAGAATGCGGGATTGAAACGATCCGGCACAGACGGGGCCCTCATTATAGAGGTCCCCGGCAAGGATAGTGAGGCTTTACGAAGCGATGTCCGCCGTGGCAACAAAGTTCGAGGGAGTGAGAATCGCCAGACCCATCAAGACATGTGACCTAAGGGTCAAAGGTCTGGACGAGTCCATCTCCTCGGACAAACTGCAGGAGGCCGTAGCAGCCGCTGGGGATTGTCGGCCGATCAAAGTCAAGGTCGGCCGAGCTCGCGCTTCCCTCAGCGGTCTGCTGACGACTTGGATCCAGTGTCCCATCGCTGCGGCGAAGAAGATCGCGGACACTGGATCCGTAAACGTGGGCTGGGTGCAGGCACCAGTAGAAGTACTGGAACGCCGCCCCTGCAATGTCATCGATGTCTCCGGCGCGGACATGTAGCTGCGAAATGCACTTATTCCACGCCGGAGGAGGACAGGAGGAACCGGTGCTACCGGTGCGGTGACCGGGGTCACCACGTGGCACAGTGCGTTGCGGCCAAAGTGCCCGCTGTGCACTGACCTCGGTCGGCCCTCAGCCCACCGCCTAGGAGGGAAGGCCTGTGCCCCAATCCCCCGTGGGGGAAAGAAAAGGGCACAGAAGGCCGACAGGGATGGAACGCAATCCGCCCCACAGGAAGGAGCCGCCGCCGTCTCGCAAACATCGCCAGCGGCAGCGGAGCGGGCTACACAGCCCTCCACCAGTAGGACCCTGGAGGAGAAAATGGTGGAGGTGCCACCAACGCCGTAATAGCCATCATCCTCCAGGGCAACCTTAATCACTCCCGCGGGGCCCAGGATCTTATGGTCCAAAGCCTCGCGAAGTTGAACGGGTGCCTAGCGGTCGTGGCCGAGCCTTACAACGTCCCCGATCACCTGTCGTGGTCGGGGTCGGAGGACGGCTCGGTCGCGGCGTACTTTTGGTGGAGCAACAACCCTGAATCCTCTGTCTTCTCCCCGCTGGGGAAAGGCAGAAGACATGTGACGGTGAAATGGAGGGAACTGGTGGTTATCGGAGGATATTTCTCACCCACAAGGCCCTTTCAAGAATTCGAGGCATATCTGGGCGAGCTTGAACTCGCGATCCGTCGATACGGAGCTCGCCCGGTACTCGTCCTGAAGGATTTTAACTCCAAATCAACGATTTGGGGCAATCCCAGGACAGACGTCAGAGGAAGGGCCCTAGAAGAACTCGCGGCGGCGTGCAACCTCGTTGTTCTCAAAGAGGGCACGAGACACACGTGCGTTAGGCGAGACGGGGGGTCCATTGTAGATGTAACCCTTGCGTCCCCGTCCGCCGTGCGCCGTGTGAACAAGTCAGGGAGAACATGGAAACCTTATCCGACCATCGATACATCATCATGAAGGTCTCCACGCTCCCTGAACACCCTCGCGGCCGCTGCGGGGTGAAAAGTAGACCCCCATCCCAGAGGTGGGTCCTCAGACAACTGGACCCACAACTCCTGTCCGCTGCTGCTCATGCCGCGGCTTGACCAGCACCACCGGCCAAGCCGCGTGACCTCCGAACGGAACTTCGGTGGTTCCGGGAAACGCTGATCGCGATATACGACACAGCGATGCCGCGTTCCCGTGGACCGCCAAATCGGAGGTCGGTGTACTGGTGGACGGACGAGATAGCCAATCTCAGGATTGAATGCGTCCGGTCCAAAAACCGGTACACTCGCGCCCGTCGCCGAAAGACCGGCGACGTGACGGCACGAGCAGCAAGGGCGTACGAGGGTTATCGCGCTGCGCATAAAGCCCTGCGTGCGTCCATAGCAAAGGCAAAGTCCAGAGCATGGGATGAGCTCCTCGAGACAATAGACGCGGATCCATGGGGGCGCCCTTACCGGTTGGTAATGGGTAAGCTGCGCCCATGGACTCCGCCGATCACAGACAGTCTGAACCCCCAGCTCCTGAAAAAGGTGGTGTCTACCCTCTTCCCTGATGGAAGAGGGGACTAGCCCTCCAGGGAGCCCGAGTTCGATCACCCAGTAGAGTAGTCCAACGACTTGGGGGTCACAAAGGAGAAGCTCCGCCGGGCCGTCCGTCGGATGACGCGGAAGAACACCGCTCCCGGTCCCGACGGCGTGCCCGGCAAGGTGCTGGGCTTTGCCTTCGGACAGGGTCCCCTGGAAGACCGTCTCAGGCACATCTTTACGGAGTGCCTGAGGACTAACTGGTTCCCCCCAAAATGGAAGAAGGCTAGACTGGTCCTGCTCCGTAAAGGAGGCAGGCCTGCGGATCCGCATACCGGCCGATCTGTTTGCTCGACGAGGCAGGCAAGCTCTTAAAGCGCATTATTGCCAGCCGCCTCGTCGAGCACCTGTCGCGAGTAGGCCCCGACTTGGCCGACTGCCAGTACGGATTCCGTGAGGAACGGTCTACGGTGGACGCCGTGTTCCGCCTCAAGTCCCTCACGGATACGTCAGGCATGGAGGGAGGGCGTTGGCGGTATCATTGGATATTTCCAATGCCTTTAACTCTCTTCTCTGGGATGGTATAGGGTGGGCTCTGGACTATCACAGAGTCTCATCCTACCTGAGTAGGATCCTCGGGGATTATTTCCGCGACAGGGCAATTAGGTACACTGGCCGGTACGGATTACTACACAGGAGGGAAATGTACCGCGGGGTTCCGCAGGGGTCGGTTCTTGGTCCCCTGTTATGGAACCTCGGGTACAATGTGATGATCCGGGCCGCCCTCCCCAGAGGTCTGGCGGTCATCTGCTATGCAGATGACACGCTAGTTGTGGCCTCTGGGGAGGATTGGAGCAGGACCAGGGCGCTGGCAGAATGTGGCACTAATTGTGTCGTCGGCCGCATTGAGAGGTTGGGTTTCAAAGTGGACGTCCACAAGACGGAGGCCATGTGGTTTCATGGCCCCTGTCGTGGCCGGCTCGCAGGACTCAGCCTCTCTGTAAGTGAGGCGAGGGTCGAGGTAGGTAGGTACAACCATCAAGTACCTTGGTCTCTACCTTGACCCCACGTGGCGCTTCGGCGAGCATTTTGCTCGCCTGGCCCCCAGAGTTCGGAAGGTGGCTAACGCGCTAGCGCGTATCCAACCGAACCTGGGAGGCCCAAAGACGCAAGTCCGCCGTCTGTTTGCAGACGTGGTCCATCTCGGTGGCCTTATATGGCGCACCGCTGTGAGCGGAAGCCGCGGCGAGGGCGGGGGCGCGGAGCAACTTTAGCCAGCTTCGCGCTGCCCAGCAAGTAGTAGCCCTTAGGGTTATCAGTGACTTCCGAACAGTGGCCACGGAGACGGCGGGCGTACTGGCGAGGATGCCTCCTTTGGCCCTCTTGGCAGGCATGTACTCGGCGAGGTACTCTCGCCGGGTCGAGTTACTGCAACAGGAGAGTCTTGCAGGTAACGCTCTGCAAGAGGCCCTCGCCAGGTCGGGGCGCCACGCCCGACGACAACTGCTCCTTGGTTGGGGGCAGCTTCTGGACGAGCCTCGTGCGGCCGCCCAGAAAGTCGTCGGGATTCTCCGACCACACCTGAAAATGTGGTTGAAACAAGGAATAAGACGCCTCACCTACCGGACGACTCAGGTGCTCACCGAGGATGGTTGCTTCGGTGAGTACCTGTGTCGAATAGGACGCGAGCCGACGACACAATGTCACGAGTGCGGAGCGGCCAGAGACACGGCGGAGCACACCGTGGAGAAGTGTCCGCGGTGGGCTCCAGAACGCCAAGATCTGGTCGCCGTAATAGGGAACGACCTCTCCCTAGGGAGCTTTTTGCGGGCACTCGCCTCCAGGGAGAGAGAAGAATGGCAGGCGGTTGTCTCCTTCTGCTCCCTCGTGATGGAGCAGAAAGAGGACGCCAAAAAAGAGAGGGAGAGACTGCCTCTCCCTCTAGGGAGACTCCGGGGGCGGGCGGCAGGGCGCCCGTTTCCCGCTCTCGTCCTCGGGGCCCAAGGCCTAGATGACAATAACTCCCTCCCCATCATAAGTGTGGGGAGGGAACCCAGAGCGACGGACTCGTGGTTGGGGAGCCGGGTCCCCTGAGTAGTCCGCCGCTCCGTCAAGGGGAAACTTAAGGTAGGACCACGCGGCAGCCCTGGGTGGAACCCACCCGGGGACTTTACTGCCGCGGGATCGCGACGAGTCAGAGTGGGGGCTCTGGCTTGTCCTGCACGCGGTCACAGGATGGGGCGACACGACGGCGTGTGTCCCGCCGTGTCGCCAAAGTTAGGACAGTGAGGGAGAGAGATAATAATAAGTGCTCCCTCCGAGAAGAGCCGAATAGCAGCCCAAGGAAGGGTCCCGGCAGAGTCCTGCACAAGGGATTCCGGGTCCCTCCCTGATATGGGCATGATAGACACACCGTGGTGGTTTTAGTGGGTATACCTCCCCTCCTTCTTGCGGGAAGGAGAGGGGAGTCCCACATAACACTGACCCTCTCCCCCGAGGGTCAGGGTATCCGTAATGGATTTCCACCACGTAAAAAAAAAAAAAAGTTTTCACAGGAAAGAAGTGCCCGCGCACACGTGTACAATAATATATTATGATACAAACAAAATGTTTTATACGTCTCACATGTCCATTAGGGCTTTGACCAAGACGCTTGGTTCCGCATTGACCAATCAATTCTAGGAACGTCCGTGCTTCGGGCTTTGACGATAACATGTTCATAAAATATACATCACGAGACTGTTCTTTTTCACTTCATTTTCTATACTAGTTTGTACTGAAGGTATCAAATCCTTTTTTATATAAAATCTTCAAATTCTATTCACTAATAAATTACTCGATCATGGCTGCTTTCCTTATAAGAGACACAGTCGACACAAGTCGACACAAAAGTCATTCTGTCTTCGTTCAGTATTCAGTAAGAAACAAAGACAGAAAGACTCTTGTGTCGACTTGTGTCGACTGTGTCTCCTAAAAGGAAAGCAGCCCAAATTTACATATATAAAGTGTCACATTACAGTAACGCAGACATAAAATTTGTCATATACCATGTTACATTACATATACATTATTGTTATCTTGTTGTTGTCAATAAGTAACGAAGTATATAAATATTTCATTACAGAGTTATATTGCATAAATAAGAGACAATTATATAATCCCAATATAAATCAGGTATAACAACTGTTACATTATACAGGGTGGACAAAAGTCTAGATACACCCTCATAACTTTTGAACAAATCTAGATAGAAAGTTGAAATTTAGAGAAGTTATATAGGATCATAAAAGCTATTTTTTGTGCAAAATGGCATTCACTCCTTACCTTCTTGAGGCACAAAGACGAAGGTGACTTAAAAATCTTAAATGGCATGAAACGTCAACTGAGAGCTTATTTTAAAGGTGTTTTAAAGATAAAAAAATGTTTTTTGAGAAAGTTCGCTACGACTCTCCAATCGAAAGTTATGATCATAAAACAAAAATTTGCATTTTCTTGTTTATTGCGTTACCCAGAGACTACGGCAAGGACGTGACGGTTATCAGACCCAGTGTGTATGAATTTGTAGCCGTTTACATAAAATAGTTTGCTATTTCGTATTAGGCGACTATCTCATAATAAGCACCTTTATCCTATTAGTGCAATTTCTCATGTGTAAAAGCTTAAACATCTTTACTTAGTTTTTTACTATTATTTAAACTTGTATACTAAAACACTTTTACGTAACCATAGTGTAAAAACATAGTGTCATATTTTGCTGTTTATTTAAGTTGCTGAAATATGGTTGTAGGTGATATACGCGTTCATATACATATATAATACATGCGTGAATTTCACATGATCTTAAATAACAAAAAAATATATTGATTTTCTCAGACAGATTTTGCAATTAATATTTCATTCGGTCTGCTGTTATCTTTTTCTGTCGATATATCTCGACACTGCATACGTTGCTTTTCTAAATAATAAATTAATTTTTCTTTGATATACCGTCGATATATCCTAAACGTTTATGCGTCTAGAGATGAAGGCACGTTATAAGTACCGGTAACACATCCGATACTACCGATTGCTTCGACAATGTTCCTCGCGGCTAGTAATTTCGCCGGCAACACCTTCGACACAACTTTTTTAATAAACTATTTTGAAACTTGGTACAAAATAATTACAACCTACAAACTTACAATTTATAATACATTTATGATACAAAATTGATTCAGAGAACGCGGATAAAAAAATTGTTTCGCATCGGCAACATCTCCAATATAACTTTATTTAATACAATTGTTTGAAACTTGGCACGAAATAACTACAGACTATATATTTTCAATTTATAATAAATTTTAAAAAAAATTACTTCAGAAAATGAATACAAAATTGTTTTCGCGCCGGCAACACCGCCAATTAACTTCTTTTAATAAACTGTTTTAACTTCTTACACAAAATAACTACAAACTGTATATTTTAAATTTATAAAGTAGAAAAGTACTTCAAAAAACGGAATAAACAATTTTTGCAGAAAAATCAGACTCCGGCAATATTTCCGAACGTGGTAGCCGCGAGGCTATCTATCGCAACGTGGTGGTTTCACGCCGGCAACACCTCTGATATAACTTTTAATCAACTGTTTTGATACTTAACACAAATACTATATACAAAAAAAATTTACCTCTACAAAATTTGTTTTATAAAAAAAAGTGATATCAGAAAGTAGCACCAAGTAAACTTTCTCGATATTAATAATCGATATTAGTATAAGAACTCGGAAAAAACGTACCTTTTCAAAAAAAGGTAAAAAAGGCGCCATGTACACGCATAACACGTATCGTATTGTTATATTATAAATTACAAACAATTATTTCTGTATAAAACCAGTTTTACAAAAAAAGTGATATCAAGCAGTAACACCAAGTAAACTTTTGTTTGTTTTATAAGTATGATTATATCACTATATTACAAAAGTATCTACCAAATCTATTCTACAAAAGAAGTAATATGTATATTATGTACTACAACACATTCTTTCTTCAAAACCCTGTTGTACAAAAGAAAGGATATCACAAAATAGTAGCACCAAGTAAACTTTTGTACGTTGTTTTACTAAACTACAAAAAATTCTTTCTTTAAAAAATCTGTTTTACAAAAGTTAAATAATATTACAAAATACAAAATGTGTGATATCTCGAAAAGCTTACCTTTTCAAAAAAAAAGTAAAAACAAGCGCCAAGTACACACACAACACGTATTTAAATTACTAAATTAAGAATTGTGTATTACTAGCAAAACTTCTTTTTCTATCAAACTTGTTCTACAAAATTATTAAAATTTCTATTTTTCTAAAAATCTTTTTACGAAATTCAAACAGTTCTTTCTTTATAAAACCTGGTTTACGAAATTATTATATATTACAAAACATTCTTTCTCTAACAGCCGGTTTTTACAAAAAAAGTAATATCACAAAATGTAGCACCTAATAAACTTTTGTACGTTATTTTAATAAACTACAAAAAATTCTTTCTTTAAAAAATCTGGATAATAGTGCAGATTAGGGGAGAAACTTCCGATTTAAATAATTTTTACATATGTTGTCAAGGTCATTACCCCGAGTAATAGTGTGAAGGTTTTAAGCGGGGGTCGTTGTTTTTTAAAAAGTTACAAAAAGAAAAAGTTTTATGAATAAATTCTTCTTTTTCGGTCCCACGTACATTTTGTTTGCGTTTGAAGCACGTAGGCAGTGGGGGGGTGCAGCCCCCCTTGTACCCCCCTAACACTTAACCTAACCTAACCTTCAAAAGAGGCTTTGCTTCTCCCCCTGCTCCCCCCTCGAAAATCAAGTACTCAATTTCGCAAGAAACTTGAATTGAGCTTTGAAGCTTTGTACTTGATTTTCGAGGGGGAAGCACGGGGAGGGGCGAAGCTCCTTTTAGAAGTTAGGTTAGGTTAGGTTGTAGGAGGGTGCAGGGGGGGGTGAGCCTCCCCTGCCTACGCGCTTCAAACGCAAACGAAATGTACGTGAGATCAAAATCTTATGTTTGTTTTATTTAATTATTTATATTTTCGTTTATCGGATGTGTAACAGACATTATTTCAAATAAAGCGTCCAATCGTTCATCAAAATTGAATGTTTTTTTAAATACGAATTTTGCCAAGTAATGCTCGAAATGACATTCTTTGCGACCATATCGAGGAACAGAAGCGCGAATATCTCTCCATAGCCGTTCGATGTTTTGAGTATGGACACCAGTGTCAGGATCAACAAAATTTTTTGAATGGTTTACTACGTGATGTTGGTAAAGTTTTTTATCTATTTGCTCGTACGCTTTTCAACAGTCGCTATAAATTATTGATCCAGGAACAATATATTTTTGAATAAGCGGCAGTAACACATCTGCTTTACGACATGGTACTGGTACGACAAACATCTTTTTTGTACTACGTTCTATAACGCCGAAAAGCCATTGACCACTGATTAAACGTCCACGATTGTATTTTCGACGTCCGAACTTTGCTTCATCAATTTCGACAATAAGCCCGTTCCCGCCAATTTGAGGTTGTTTATTCACCATTGATTCATGAGCTGAAATGCGAAATTATTGGAATTACATATTATAAACATACTTTGACGCACTTCAATGATCTTAAGACATCATATGACATATGTTAACGTATATTGTTATGATATATTCACTAAATTACATAAATTATAATTACCTTTCGGCAAAAGTTAGTCCAATCAACTACTGTGTGCAATGACATATTAAGTTCTTTTTTAAGAAATTCATGTCGAGGATTGTTCATCATTAACACATAACAGATTAATCGACAAGTTGTATCAATATTTAGACGTCCTTGAGAAAACCAGGTTTTATTTAAAGCACTTATTTTAAAATTACAAGTAACTCGTTTCCGTTTGCGATTTCCTACTTGTTTATAATAATGTTGCGTACAATGAAAAACAAGACCGATTTGATTATTCAGGTCCATAACATGTTGACAACGCGGACATTTCACTTTTTTAAATATAACAGTTTTCGCACACAAGTACTGTAACAGCTCATCGTACTTAGTCGTTAAAGCAAGAAACTCGTAAAATTTCATTTCGAAGTGCTCTGATGTTAACAGTACAACAGTTCCTTCTGTACTAAATCGTTGTTTCTCCAAAAAATTCAAAAAAACACAACAATAATATAGAGGCATGATTTTCCGATATTACGAAACGACCTTCTAGGACAGAACAGTACGAAAGCGTATAAACAAACGCTAACATGTGCACACATAACAGTGACAAACACACATACAAACGCGGAAAACATATTCATACATAGAGTGTCGAGAAATTGCATATTGTTCAGTAGACTTCTTTCCTTTATAACTTTTTAAAAAACAACGACCCCCGCCTAAAACCTTCAGATTATTGTTCGGGACAATGACCTTGACAACATATGTAAAAATTATTGAAATCGGAGGTGGCTCCCCTAATCCGCACTATTACCAAAATCTGTTTTACAAAAGTTAAATAATACTACAAAATACAAAATGTGTGATATCTCGAAAAGCTTACCGTTTCAAAAAAAAGGTAAGAACAAGCGTCAAGTACACGCACAACACGTATTGTGTATTTAAATTACTAAATTAAGAATTGTTTATTACTACCAAAAATTCTTTCTCTATCAAACTTGATCTACAAAATTATTAAAATTTCTATTTTTCTAAAAATCTTTTTACGAAATTCAAACAGTTCTTTCTTTATAAAACCTGGTTTACGAAATTATTATATATTACAAAACATTCTTTCTCTAAAAGCCTGTTCTCCAAAAAAGTGATATAACAAAATATAGCATCAAGTAACCTTTTATACGTTATTTTAATAACCTACAAAAAGTTCTTTCTTTAAAAAACTTGTTTTACAAAAGTAGTGATATATTCAAAAATAGCACCAAAAGAGCAACAAAAATGTTGCTCTACCAAAATAAAAAAAGGGTTTTAATACAAAACATTTTTGTTACACTTCTGTGTTCTAGTAAATGTTTTTGTAAAAAATCACGGAAAATAAAAGTTTGCTGGGCTTACTTGTTAGTTTCACTCACAAATCTTTTCGTTGATGTAACGAAAACTTTAGTGGGCCCAGCAAATTCTTTCTTTGCTGTTCAAAACATTTTTCTATGATAGAAACTTTCCAAAGTACACAGCTATGTAACACAGAATGTTTTGCCTGTTTCTTTTTGCCTGTCAAGCGTCTACTGGTATGTGTACATGACACATACTATACGAGTAACGGCGGAACTTCTAAATTATTGCTAGACGTTGCAGACGCGTTCTTCATTACTCGCGAGTAACATTCGTCACGTATGTTAATACACTTAGGTTGCGAGATGACTGTGCATCAACGCAAATGCGAAAATTCCGCAAGTGGCGACTTTTACACATTCAGATCTCTGAATTCAGTTCTATTTGCGGAATTTTCGCATTCCCGGGAATTGCGAGATGTCTGTAGAAGTCTTGGCTTGCAAGATCTCTACATTCGCATTCTTCTGCAATCTTCTATGCAGATTGTTTTTTCTATGTAAAAAAAAGGAACGTACCAAAGTTTACTTGGTGCTACTTTTTGATATATCATTTTTTTGTAAAACAAGTTTTTTAAAGAAAGAATTTTTTGTAGTTTATTAAAATAACGTACAAAAGTTTATTAGGTGCTACATTTTGTGATATTACTTCTTTTGTAAAAACCGGCTGTTAGAAAAAGAATGTTTTGTAATATATAATAATTTCGTAAACCAGGTTTTATAAAGAAAGAACTGTTTGAATTTCGTAAAAAGATTTTTAGAAAAATAGAAATTTTAATAATTTTGTAGAACAAGTTTGATAGAGAAAGAAGTTTTGCTAGTAATACACAATTCTTAATTTAGTAATTTAAATACGTGTTGTGTGTGTACTTGGCGCTTGTTTTTACTTTTTTTTTGAAAAGGTAAGCTTTTCGAGATATCACACATTTTGTATTTTGTAATATTATTTAACTTTTGTAAAACAGATTTTTTAAAGAAAGAATTTTTTGTAGTTTAGTAAAACAACGTACAAAAGTTTACTTGGTGCTACTATTTTGTGATATCCTTTCTTTTGTACAACAGGGTTTTGAAGAAAGAATGTGTTGTAGTACATAATATACATATTACTTCTTTTGTAGAATAGATTTGGTAGATACTTTTGTAATATAGTGATATAATCATACTTATAAAACAAACAAAAGTTTACTTGGTGTTACTGCTTGATATCACTTTTTTTGTAAAACTGGTTTTATACAAAAATAATTGTTTGTAATTTATAATATAACAATACGATACGTGTTATGCGTGTACATGGCGCCTTTTTTACCTTTTTTTGAAAAGGTACGTTTTTTCCGAGTTCTTATACTAATATCGATTATTAATATCGAGAAAGTTTACTCGGTGTTACTGTTTGATATCACTTCTTTTGTAAAACTGGTTTTATACAGAAATAATTGACTCGTAAGGCCTTATATATTGGTTCAACTTTCAACGAGTACCAAAAATTGTTTAAAATTACGCTGGCTGAAAAATAAAGCGTTACCAACAGTATCAGAACTTCTTTGATATATGTATATTGCGAGAGAGACTCTAAGTGCCTCGGTGGCCTAACAAGGAAGGCGATGGCACGGAAAGCCGGAGATTCCAGATTCGACTCCTGGCCGAGGAGTTTTTTTCGCAATATTTTAAAATTAGTTAGGGAGGTATACGGGATCTTTCATATGTGAGATGCAAATCCAGCATCTCGTATGAATGTAAGAATCGAAATTTCAATTCAAAAAACACTCACTTGTAAAAATTTTACAAGTAGAATTCGTTATAGATGTATATATATATACACGCACAATTTCCGCACAAACATCCTGCGAATGACTCGTAAGGCCTTATATATTGGTTCAAAGAAATAATTGTTTGTAATTTATAATATAACAATACACTACGTGTTATGCGTGTACTTGGCGCTTTTTTTACCATTTCTTGAAGGTAAGTTTTTTGAGTTCTTATAGTAAAATCGATTATTAATATCGAGAAAGTTGACTTGGTGCTACTTTCTGATATCACTTTTTTTTATAAAACAAGTTTTGTAGAGGAAGATTTTTTTGTATATAGTATTTGTGCCAAGTGTCAAAACAAGTTATTAAAAGTTATATCAGAGGTGTTGCCGGTGCGAAACAACTACGCCTCCAATAAAAAATTTTTCCATGTATAAAATTGTATGGACATATTCGGCACACACACACACACACACACACACACATATAAATTTGTATAATTAGATATAATAATTTTAATTTGTGTATAAGTATATATGATTAAATATCAAAAAATTTTTAAAAATATAGTAAAAATATAGTTTTATATAATTTTTTGTATCTAACATGGTACTAATAGAGTTATTTTGTAATTTGATATGGAATATCTTTGAAGCCATTCTTTAAAAAAAAAAAATTCTCCGTGTATAAAATTGTATGGACATATTCGGCATATAAATTTGGATAATTAAATATAATAATTCTAATTTGTGTATAAGTATATATGAAAAGTTTTTTACCGGGCCGCGATTCTGCAAAAATTGTTTGTTTCGTTTTTTGAATTACTTTTCTATTTTATATATTTAAAGTATACAGTTTGTAATTATTTTGTGCCATTTAAAACAGTTTTTTAAAAACAGTTATATTTGAGGTGTTGCCGGCGCAAAATCACTACGCTGTGAGAAACAGTCGGGACGTTCGGCACTATCGAAAATGTTGCCGGCGCGTAAACACCACGTCGCGATAGACATCCTCGCGTCCACTACGGTCGGAGGTATTGCCGGAGTCTGATTTGTCTTTAAAAATTGTTTATTCCGTTATTTGAATTACTTTTCTATTTCATTAATTTAAAATATATAGTTTGTAGTTATTTCGTGTAAGAAGTTAAAACAGTTTATTAAAAGAAGTTAATTGGCGGTGTTGCCGGCGCGAAAACAATTTTTGTATTCATTTTCTGAATTAATTTTTTTAAATAAACTTATCATAATTTGAAAATATATAGTCTGTAGTTATTTCGTGCCAAGTTTCAAACAATTGTATTAAATAAAGTTATATTGGAGGTGTTGCCGATGCGAAACACTTTTTTTGTCCGCGTTCTCTGAATCAATTTTGTATCATAAATGTATTATAAATTGTATGTTTGTAGGTTGTAATTATTTTGTACCAAGTTTCAAAATAGTTTATTAAAAAAACTTGTGTCGGAGATATTCCCGGCGCGAAATCACTAGCCGCGAAAAACATTGTCGAAACGATCGGTACTATCGGAGGTGTTGCCGGCGCGAATAACGCGAACCACTACCGTGCCTCTTGATTCTCTTTTTCTTTTTCTAACTTATACTTTCTGAGGTTCTTTTTTTCTTCTCTCAACGCGCTCGTATATGTATGCCATCTGGCAACAGGCATACGAACATGCACACACTTTGGTCGCACGATGACGACGTTTCTGAATCGTAAAAATCGTAAATTTTTTCACTTTAAAACTTTATCGTTGTATATCTCGAAAAATGAGAAACAAATAACTTAAACGCTAGAATAGTTTTGTTTTTCGGTTTTCAACGTGAATCGAACGAGACTAAAAAGAAGTCGATCGGTTCAGTCGTTATTAAAAATCTCTTCTTCATTGAAATGCCTGATTTTCGCGTATAAGAAGCACAGTTAGGGCTGCCAACCGTCTGAATTTCCACGATTTGTTCTAGTTTTTTTTGACGTCCGGGAACGTTCAGGGGGATTTTCTATAGTGATCCTGATTTTCGATTTTGGTCACTTGTTTACCCCCACTTTAGTTCGTCAGTCTCCATGCGTTGAGGCGTGTTGCAGTGAATCTCCAACACTGAGAGAAATGTTTGGTATGAATAACAAAACTTTGATTCCTGACGCTAAAACTGTTTGTTGATATGTGACCAATCAAACCGTTGGTTACCACGCCGATATAAGTTGTTTAATGTATCAAAGAAATTGATCATTTAATATTACAAAACTGTTTGGTACACAGAGAGAACGGTTTCTTTAGATTTAACAAATTTTGTTAAATCCAAACAAATTATTTCATTGGAATAGTCCAAACAATCTTACTTTTAAACCAAACATTTCGATTGTTTGACTTTCAAACAAAGTATTTTTTTAAGTTTAATAAAATAGTAAAAAAATTCTTTTGCGGCTTGCGTTCTCACACAGTTTCGAAATTTCACTCAAATTAATCTGTGGATGCTCGATTCAGCTCGCCAATTAACCGATGAACTTTATTGAAAGTGACCGAACCTGAACAAATCCTAAGGTAATGATGGGATTTGAACTCGAAATCTCTTCGCAGCCCCTGCACTCAGTCCGCTAGACCACTTGTCCCTTACTAAAATGTAATTATTTTTATCTACTTATTCTCAAGCTATCTTACACATTTCATTTATTATTTCTTTAAATTATTATTTTATTAAAACTATTGCAGTGCAATGTACCCTAACGGTAATTAATTTGGGAGCATGTATAAAGAAATTTCTATATGGGAAGCGAATAGTGTAGAGAAGTTAGGTTAGGATACAGTGTCGCAGCTAGCGAGCCACGGACCGCGGTACGCAGTACGTATGCGTATGAAAAGTAACACTACACATGGTAACAAAAAACAGAATGTAGTAGATTCTTCACTTTAACATAAGAAAAACTGTGTGACACAGTGACAACTTTTTATTATTTGTTAGAAATCAGAGTAATTATATGGACTACACTTTATTTTTAGCATCATGTGTGGTGTTACTTTTCATACGCATGCTACATAGCGCAACCAATACTCTCACGCTCGCTGCGTGATTCTCATTTCTTTTGCTCTTTCTACTTAATTATTTAGTACAACTAACTAAACTTAAATATTTACTGCAAAAATGCTTGGTTACCTCGGTATCATATTGTTCTGTATTTTGCTTGATCAAATTATTTTCTACCGTAATACATCTTTTTGGTGACATTACCAAAAAAACAATTTATTGTGTAATTGCAACTTCATTTTATATTGCTACTTACCAAACGTGTGTAACCAACTAAATTTGCGTTATTAACTCAAACAGTTAACGACATTTTGCTTATTTAATCAAATAAATATTACATTTTGCCAGTTTAACAAAAGTATCCAATGAAAACTAGCTATTTGTAAATAATTCTCTTTTTTGGTTACCATTACTATAACATTTTTCTCAGTGGAGTCTCGCATAATTTCTGCTCTGCAAATCTCGAGTTTGCTATAATCATCAATTAATATCAAAAGGTCAAGTTAAGTAAATATTTCGGCAAGACTTTCCGCGTTGGAGAATTTGATAGAACATAATTTTATCATTCGCGTTCAGTAAATATCTAGTAAAACGTATGATAATTCGAAATTTATGTACTTTGTTCTTTACTCTTCTCTGATACAAAATATGATCTCCAGTGAAGATGACACGCCAACAGTATCACGTGTCACATCTATGTCGAGCACAACAAAGTTTCTAAAGTATTACCGAATGTAGATCAGGAACCACAACATGCAGAAATATCATTGCTTAACAGAATGTTCTAAATTAGTTCGTGAATAGCGTGGAATATAAGAATACTACACGAATTTACTTTTCATCATAGCAGTGTTTTATTTAGTACACTTCTTGTTGTTATAAATTTTATCATTTCTACATAATAATCTCTTATACCTGTATCTTTGTGTGCTACACATAAAATCGACAATAATTTTACTGAAATTTGATGTCAAAATACAAAAACGCTAATTATTTTCGGGAAATGACATTAATTTCGTTCAGACAACACAATCGTGTGTTAATAATGTAATTCTCTTTGTCTGAGATATTGGCTTTTGAGATTTAGTTCGATAACTATATCGAGATAATCCTGGACAATCAAGATTACATTATTACAGATTATAATAATTTGTGCGACAATTCTTGTGCCCGACAACATAAACACAAAAGGCTCCAACAATAGATATATATGTATATAAACTCTCTAAAAAGTTTGTTTTTTCTATGAGACGTATAAATTGCAGACGTATAATAGTAGAAGTATGCAATATATACGTCTCATAGAAAAAACAAATTTCTTAAGGAAATAGAGAAGAGAAGACGTGAAGAAACGAGAAGAAGAGAGAAAGAAAAAAGGGAGACAGACGGAGAAAGAGAAACTAACGCATGACAAGAATCTTAGAATCGATGCGATGACCAGTTGAGAGAGAGATTGATTGATTGATTGAAGCTTCATTTATTATGCGCTCTGGGAATAACATTCCCCTCAAGCGCAGAAAAACAAAGAAAACTATTTACATAAAATCAGAGACTATTTACATAAACAAACAGAGAAAAGAAACAAAATAAAAATAAAAATAATAAAAATAAAAATACAAATAAAAATAAAATAAAAATAAAAATAAAAATAATAAAAGTAAAGAGTAAAAATGTGATAATAATTGAGAAATAATGAATAATGTATAAAGAAATCAAATAATAACAATAGATACAAAAATAAAATAAAATCAGAAATTGAGACAAAGAGAAGTGAGTTAAGCATTTACATACTGAAGAGAAATTATACAGTGTTTGATAATAAATAAATAAAAAGTTTACTGTAGAAAACACAGTAGGGTGCCCTGCGAATATCTGCCGGTATAGCATTCCAGATGTCAACACATACACATCTGAACGAGCGTCTATAAGATTCAGTTCGACTAAGAGGGAGAACCAAGTTCTCTTGAGTAGTTCGAGTATTACGCAGACAGTTGTCTCGTCTAAAAGTTAGTGAGTCGAACAGTACCTACGGACGTTGAGTATCTATAATTTTGAATACAAGGCATCCAATAAAGAATTCTCTCCTAGATTTAATCTTGAGCCAATTTAGTTTATTATAAAAGGGCGTAATATGCTCATACCACTTCACTTGGTAGATGAATCTAACACAGGAGTTGAGAGAGAGAGAGAGAGAGAGAGAGAGAGAGAGAGAGAGAGAGAGAGAGAGAGAGAGAGAGAGAGAGAGAGAGAGAGAG
>NW_018021022.1:51022-61023 GCF_002006095.1 Pseudomyrmex gracilis | reverse complement strand
AGAGAGAGAGAGAGAGAGAGAGAGAGAGAGAGAGAGAGAGAGAGAGAGAGAGAGAGAATTCTCTCGGTCAGATTGGCCAATTATGTATACCAGCTGAGACGAGAGTAGTTCACCAAGTTTAATGTATGACAGCTGAGATTGTTACTTTGTTGGCTGTCACTTTCGCTACCTTCCTTTCTTTGTTTTCTAATATTATCAGTCATGGAAATGACAAGTGATAAAAAGTAAAAAGACATTTCCTAGAAAGGAATTACAAGGTATTTCTTAGAGAGGCTGTCTTCGAATTTGTTTTACGTTGGAGTATAATACTTGAAAATACGAGAAATGTTATGACATTTGATTCCAATCGCGCGGTTCTTCGCATTTGTCGTCTCGATATGTATTATTAATAATAATATTTCAAAATGCAGCGCGAATAAATTCAATTCCGACGTTCTCGACGTATGCAACATATGCGATAAAGTGTATATTATAGAATAGTAAAGGTAATATAGGTATATTAGTAAAGGTAATATAAAAGAACAATAAAAAATAAAAATACATATATACCTATAAGTATGTGCGCGCGCGTGTGCGTGTTTTGTGTGTGTAAGATTTTTTCTACATTTTTCCTTAGAGCCAAAAAGATACTATTATAATATAATTTCTAAGACACATATATACTTTTTACAATTTCAAAAGATTTTTTTTCTGTAAATAAAAAGATAGGGAAAAGGCAATAACGAATTACACCTGTTCGGATAAAATTCTTTTTTAACCCAAGGATTTAGAAAAAGATACAAATGTTTCGATCTTCTTCAGTGTTTCTACATAAAAAAAATTACAAAGAACGCATAATTTATTCGCGACGATAATGAAGAATATGGATAAAGAAAAAATATGTTACAAACATACTTAGTTTGAGGAAAAAAAAGAAGAAGTAGCAACTAAGTAACCGTCAGTCGTACGCAAGACGCAAAACACCCTCCCGCTTCAAAGACAACCAATAGACTGAGTCTAAATATGTTTATAGCGTATCTTCTGTATCCATATTCTTTATTATTGTCGCAAATAGATCGTGCATTTATTGTAATTTTGTTATGTAGAGACACTAAAGAAGATCCCATAGTGAATTAAAACATTTGTATCTTTTTTTAAATCCTCGGATTAAAGAAGAATTTTACCCGAACATCAAATGTAGCTTGTTATTGCCTTTTCCCTATCCTTTTATTTAAACATACAACGAGCACAAAACATAATTTTTTTCTCTGTTATAATTTTTTCTATAATAGCATTCATCGTGTCCAATGTAGAATTAATTTTGTAACTAAATTTTATAGAAATATTTTTATGAAGACTTTCATAAAATATGAAACATCAACATATATGTTTTGCTTAATAGTTGAATCACTCAAAAAATAATATTTAGAAGAATATTGAGTTACGTGAGGTACGCGGCTACTTAGAATTTGTTCATGTAACATATCTATATCTGTGAAAGCTGTCGATTATTCCGAGTGCACGGAATTACTTACGGCATCCGATCGATAACTAGAGATCTTTCTACACATTCACATTTTCGTTGAGACGGTGAGTGCAGTCACGGCTTTTGGGCGTCACACTCGTTTCGTTAATGAGATGAATACGCCTTTTGGAGCTAATTAGCGAGAGATGATGAATCAATTTCCATTTCTGCGAATCGTTCTTTTCTGTAATAATATGATAAAAGTGTATTTCTATTTCTAAAACAGAGCTTCGTGTTTCGTTGTGGACCAAAACAATAGTGATAAAAGTGATAAAGTGTTTTTTACATCTATAAATTATATATAGTAAATTATATATAGTTACATCTATAAATTATATATAGTAAAGCAGTAGAACATTGATTTGTTGAACTACTCTTTATGATAGAGAGAAAGAATTTGAATTGCATGCGGTATAAAACTTCTTCATAAACTATATCGCCGTTACAAATATTTAACCTTTCCCAGACAGACATGGATCTCCCAGACCCACTCAAAAATTGCAGCCGGTGTCTTAAGTAGATATTAGTTCAGAACAACATTTGTGTGTGTGCGTGTGTGTGTGTTTGTGAGGATACTAAACAAAAGTAAAGAATTTTGACAGCGTCGATAGCTTTGTGAGTTTACTTGTAAAATTTGAAAAGAGTCTGACAAACTCAAGTCTGTCCGAAGGCATTCTTTGAAAAATAAATAAATATTTTTCAGGTTGAGCATTTTTTATGTATCAAGTAATTGATATTTTTTTCATAATTTTATGGTATTTTATCAAAATCTATGTACATTTACAGCGATTTGCAGTGAATATTTTGATTCTGCTTCGGAATTCAAAAAAATACTATTGTTGCGAGATGCGTTTCGTCGAGGAAGCGGTGCGCATTATGTTGTTCGATGGATCGTCGGAGCAATTGTTTGGGAGAGGAACGGGTAGCAACGAGTTATGTAGCAACGGGTTGTTGTTAACGCCTATCTTCGGATTGAAAAGAAGAATCGGAGTTTTGAAGAGGTTCGAGTAGCGGCTCCGAAATATAATTACGAGTTTCTCCGTTTCTATATCTGTTCTCGCGAATAAAGCCTGTTATTTATTTCTCGTGTGTTCTTTTTTCTGCAGAGCGCGAAATCGTGGCGAGAGTGTGACACTATATTAAGAGGGTCCTGGAGCGTACTATGGGTGCGTTCACTTTGGACGCTTACGCGCTTTAAGCGTCAGTCTGTCTTTATTGTTGTTTAAATATAGAACAAAAATAGATTGACGCTCAAAGCGCGTAAGCGCCCAAAGTGAACGCACCCTATATATATCGTGACTATACTGTTATCGATACAAATGTTATCAACCATAGAACGTCGTTAGAGAAATAAGGACATACATATGTAAAAAAAGGTTATGTTAGATTTAAACGTATTATAGATTATTTGTGTATTGTGGACTTCTAAATCATAGTCTAATAGTCTTATTACATTCTTCAATGTTATGTCTACCTCAGATACTTTTTGGTTTTTATAAATAACTCTTGAACTTCAAATATCAGTACATTAAAAGTAGAGGTGATTGTTAACTTCAACAATTTTTGTTAAGTTTTTGATATATTGAAAAGTACTCGAGATTAATTTCATTATTTTCGTTTATTCTGTAGAGCTGTTTTTCTATCCGAGCAATAAATACTAAATGCAATCTAAAATACAAATTACTCGTTTGATTGGTATAACAGGAAGGTGCAGGATTTTCTTAAGAGAATGCATTAAATGTGCTGCCGAACAATAAAACAATATTTTCCTATTCATAATTATGTCTTTTTCTTGTTGTAATTTCAATTTTTTTAAACCATTTTAATACCACAAAATACATGAAACAATATCCACTATGCATTATCTACCATTATACCTGAAAAATCCCTTTTACTTGAATCTTCTCTAAAATAACAGTTTTTTTTATACCAATGTTTTATCTCAAACTATAAACAATCTTCTGCAAAACCGGAGCTAAATTTGGAAAAAATGTTAATCACAAAAATAATGACGATTTTTTTTAAAGAAAGAACTAATATTTTGAAAAACAGTTGCTTCCTTTTTCTTCACGCTTATATCTCAGCAACTATACGACATTTCTTCAATACGTTCTTTTGTTTGATAGAAAATCACTCAAATTTTCTAGTAAAAACAAGATTATGTCAAAATATTGATTTATAACTAAAATATTGCGTGTCAAAGGTAAGCGCTTGAAAAATGCATTCTTCGAAAAACATCTCAAAAGACTTAGTGTGAAAATGTTTGTAATTTTTAAATATTTAAAAGACAATTTTTTCACTGAAAATACGAGCGATTTTCTACAAAACTGTTGGAATTTTGCACAAATCTTAATTATAAAAAAAATGACAAATTGTTAAATAAAAACTCTTTGTTTCAAAAAAAAATTGTCAGACTTTTCTTTAAACGCTTATGTTTTTGAAGATATTAAAAATGTTTTTAATTTGTTTTTTATTTACACATTGTTGCTCAAAATTTCGATTAAAAACCAAAGTTGAAAAAATATTGATTTTTCGTGAAGATATTTGATTTTAAAGTTGTGTAGGTCTTATAGACCCAGTCTGTCTGACTTGTAAGTCATTTGTGAGGTCTGTCCGCAAAGCGTTAAGTTAAAACTAATGTATACAAAAAAGAAAAAAGCATCAAAATTGATTTAAACATTTATTCAATTATATTATTATTAAATAAAAACTCTTATTAAGGATAATTATTTTGTTTTTATAAGTGTTCTGCAAACATATTAAGTTTTATATATTATATGTATAAATATACATATTTTAAAAAACGTTTTTTGTATATATGTAATTTAATACCGCAAATTATAAAAATATACTCTCCAAATAGAATGAAAATGGAAAGAGATAATAACGAAAGCAAACATAAAACACATGAATGCTCAGTTAACTTACGTACTTTAACAAACAAATCATTATATATACACAATGGAACACGAAGATGATCAAGATTATACCAAACTTTGAGAAATGATCTTTAAGATATTGTTTAAAGCGGTATTTGCAGCCGAAAGAGTTTAGTAAGTATGATAGTAATTATAACGTTGAGACGATAATAAAATATGTACGTTAGATGTTCGGCTTTGTTTTATGTATGGTGAAAATATGTATAGAGAAAAAGGTCATTTATAAAAGCTTATATATTCATCTCTTCAAATATATATATACATATACATATATATATACCTTTTAAATTGGATGACTTCTAGCATAGTTGTAAACTATTATCGATTTTTTATAGTCATGCAGCAGCTGTAATAGTATAACAATTGCGATATTAACACCACTTTACTAGTATCGTATATGTGTGAGATTCATCATTGTTATAAGTTTGTATTCTTAATCTAAATAACATTAACACACATATGCAGATTCAACGTTTGGTGATGTTATTTATCAAAGCATTTTTATTTTATCTTACAAACAATTCTTGCACACTACGTTCTCTAAACCAAACTACTATATAGTCTAAATATATTCTAATTAAGCTAATATACAATTAAACAAAAGAAATATTTTATTTGTTCTGTATCAATGTACAGATATATATATCTTTAACTATAATAACAATTTCGGAGTCTACAATCAGATATTAAATTTTTAATGAAGTTTTGTTTACCTGAGTTCATTGCTTCTAGATCTTCTCTTGTTCCGTGACGAATGTCGTGGTGGTGGCGTGCAACTGCAGTCACAGTGCATCACACATAATGCGACGCCGGTTGCGAGAGTGACTACGAAGGGCGCCGCAAAGTAATGTATGATAGTAGCAATCTGTTCCTCGCGATTATATTCCGGTATGACTATGCTACCGTTCACTCGGCTGTAATAGCAGGGAAACCTTGCACCTTCGTAACCCATTTCGCGGGTAAAGTTTTCGCAATTGACTGCTGGTGGATACCCGCAACCCTTGATGTTTACCAGCAGCACCGCCTCGACATTCCCCGGGGAAGACACTGCTCAAAAATATTTCATATAAAGAATAAATATATATCAAGAGAGATTATGATTTTATTCATGTCGAATTCACGCAATTTGTATAAAAAATGTTTATTGTTATATGACCAGCAAAAACTATTTTTTGTATCTATTGAATTTTTGTTTCATCAACAAAACGTTTTGTTGGCAAAACAAAAATCTCAATAAGCTTAGCAAATTTTTCTTGCTGGCAATATAATAACTAAATTTTAGCTATTTGGAACACGATTTGATAGATTTCAATTTCTCTTGAAATTTCGACATATGTATATTGTGCGTTCTAGTTCTTTATCTTACAGGTAATTAAATAAGAGAAATAAGAAAAAGTATCACAGTATAAAATATCAATTATATTCTATATTTGAATTATATGTTTTATGCTCTTGTTGCATGTTTAAATAAAAAGATAGGGAGAATGCAATAACGAGCTACACTTAATAAAATTCTTAGAATTTTACTCGAACATCAAGTGTAGCTCGTTATTACCTTCTCCCTATTTTTTTCTTTGTTACTTCTTGAATCGAATCAACTTCTATCTAAATAGTCTAATAATATTTTTTACTTTTCAGACTGTCATCGTGATATTTGTTTATTGTTTAAGAGGATGCTGAAGCAATGGCTAACAGCTGCTCAGCCACTACATGTGCTGTCCAGTAGGTGATGCCCTTTAGTCGGATCGAGACAAAGATAGATAACATGATAAAGACAAGGATAGACGTATGTTTTTCTAGTGCTTTTGCTAAAATTGTAATCATTTTAGTTCCAGATTTCTTTTCTTACAAAACTTCAAAATCCTTTTTGAATCACTCAAAATATTTGTATGTTTCTAATTTTTGCTAAAAATATTGTTTTTCTTTTGGATTCATACGGCCGTTTTTAAAATATGAAGCAAAAATATAGTTTCTGTAATATCAGTCTATAAACTTTTTTCTGATTTTTTCATATTTTTGTTTTATGCAATTTTTTAGTATATTCTCTTTTTTCTGAAGCGTTTTTCATTCCAATTAATAGTTTATATAAAAATTGGATTTATGCAGTTGGTAAAATAGGACGCATCCTCTTAAAGCTCACAAGTCATACTTTGGCATTTCAAATATCTGCTTTAGTTGTTTTATTCTGTTTTGTTATTTTTATATATGTTTTTATATATATTTATATATGTTTATATATGTTTCTATACATGTTTTTATTAAATTTTATTATATAATTTTAATCAATTTACTTTATAATTTTAATCAATTTACAAGAGATCTTACTGCCAGAATCACACACACGCAAGTACTTATCAAACAGTACGAACATCGCAAAACCTATACTATAAGAAATGTTAAAGACATTGCAATTTAGCGATCTTACTGTTAGCGACACTAGTGATGTTGACGGTGGTGTTCCTATCGGCAGTTTCGTTCTTCAAATTCGCAGTGTTCCACGGTGTATAGGTGACATACACGTGACTGCATCTGTACACATCACTAGTGCATCCTTCGCGGCATGATGTCCATGTACAGTTGTAAAGACCGATTAAATTCTCTCGCCTTGAAGTAGTACACGTCACTGGTTCAGGCGAGAAGTCTGCCGCCAGGGTGCTAATAGCTGGGTCGACGTAGAGTGGCACCAAGAAGAGAAGCGCAGTGCCACCTGAGGTGGCAACGAAAGCCAACGCCGATGTAGCGTAAAAATTCAACCGCTGGCGGCAAGTACGTCGCGGCGGTCGACGCCGCGACGTTCCAAACCGGGATTCCAACAGCTTGCGACGACGTAGCTCGTCGCGGCTTCTACTGTTGCTTCGACGCTCGCGATCCCTGCGCTCGCGATCGCTCTGACATTGACTGCAGTTGGCATTCAGTAAGAGTTCGGAGCTGCTACCCCGCATCACCTAGAATGACTTTTATTTACAGGAAGACGAACGCTACAAACTTCTTTAACTAGTGATGTTTGGTAATAAATCTTTATAGAGATGAGTCGATCTACGGTCGATGCAGATCTATCATTACTTCATTCTTCAAAATTAATTGTCGCGCAAACACGTATTGATTATCTTGAGAACATCCAAAGAAATTAATAATAGATCAATTCGTGATTTCTAGGATAATATCGTGATTTCTTACTTCGCTAACGATGCATCGAGCAAAATCGTTTGTTAGCTCGATGTTTTAAAATCGCGTCGCTTTGTCTTCCAAGTTGAGAAAAAGTTTATCGAACGTGTGAGAGTTAGTTCTTAATGTTATATGCGAAAATGTAGTTTGTGGTAGTCGAGAAATTTTTGATAAACTTTTGTTGCTTAGTATTGTTTGTAAACACACTATTATTACAAATATTTTGTCTAAAATCTTGGGAAACACTATAAAAAGTGATCTTGTAATCGATACAGCGCGCTCCGTAAACGCTATGTTGCAATTGCCTCGATGTTTATGCGAACGGATCAATGAACTTGATTATCTGCTGCGTTCGTATCTTCAAATTTGATATCTATCTGAGTGGGCACTTTAAATCTCGATATCACGTAGATTGGCTACACAGTGCTTCTTTAAGATGCCTTTAAATTTTCTTCTTTTTTGTTCCAGACTATCATTGACAGTTTCTATCTTATTAGTATGAATAAATTAGTATGTATCTGCAAATAATCAATTGTTACACATTGAAAAAGTCGCAGTATCTCCGAGATGTTGATTTATCGATAATCCCAAGTTAAACCTGCTATTTGTTGATTTGATTGTTGAAAACATACGTTGTGGTAGTTGAATGACGGTTGTCAAAGTCAAAGGAAGTCGATATCGCGTTTAATAAACTTACTGACAAAATACGATGTGACGCGACTGTTTTTATTTACTATATTCCGATTTTTCGTGAAATTGAAGACTAATTGATGATTGTAATTATGCTAAAAGAAAACCACAATTGTCAATAATGTATATCCTGTCCGCAAATAAATACGCTTTTTATTTGCACGCTTGCAGTTAACAGAGTGATCGCACCACAACACGCGCTTCAGATCGATTCGCAGTCTATCCGCTAAAGACTGAATGCTCGACGCACATTCTTCTATAAATTCTTTGTTTTTTCACGATCTATAATTCTCTTTGCCTCTCACGTAAAAGAACACTCACAATAACATCAGTTCACATCCGCAACTGGTTGCCATACATCTCTGTCTATCTGTTTGTCTCTTTCTCTCCTCTCTCTTGCTTTCTCTCTTCTCTCTTCTCTCTCTCTCTCTCTCTCTCTCTCTCTCTCTCTCTCTCTCTCTCTCTCTCTTTCTTTCTTTCAAAACTGGTCACCACATCGATTCTAAGATTCTTGTCATGCGCGAGTCGTAAACCGCCGATGATCGACGCGCCGTTGTTGATCTCTTCTGAATATATGGAAGCACACACCGGTACGCGAGATCGAATTGCGAGTTAGTTTCGTTGATTTTGCAAATTACAAGAATATGTATATGTCACGTAAAACGCTTGCAAACGTGCAACTGATGTGCAATTAACAGATGTTTACGCGAAGAACGAAATGCCTTACGTTCTATTATTGCAAGCCGAACACTTTGCGCATTCCTAGCGAGTGCCGACTGCCTCACAGATCGTGAGGTAAAGCGTGACTGTTCGACCACATAAGCGAAGAGTCCTCGACAGGACAGGTTGTGGTCCGAAGCGACAGGGCGGGGTTCCAGACGCGCATGAGCGACGGGTATAACCCTACCTCTCGTACCCCGTTGTACCACCCCCGCAATGCATTCTCCTTGTTTACGCTTTTGCCTCTGTTCACAAGATGTTTCGAATCTCATAAATATTTTAAAAACAATTAAGACTTATTAACATTAACATAAGGTTTTTAATCTGAGATAAAATAAATGATTTTTTGTATAATCTACTACTATATTACGGGATACATTTAATACAATCTGCTACTATTATTACTGGCTACATTTATATATTACATTTATTAATACTTACATCTACTACTATTATAGTATATTACAATACATTTGTTTTATACGGGATACACATTTAATCTTAAATGTATGTAATTAAGGCCAATAAAAGCTCAAACACTGCTGGTTGTGTGTTAAATTGGTTTTATTATTGAAGAAAAGTTGAGATAGCTGCAAACGTTTTAACTTATTGATGCGGTCCTTATCAATGCAACATTTCTGATAAAAATATGCAAATAATGTTAGGAAGACTACTGTATTGTAAAAAACTGTATTGCAACGCTAAAGGGATAATGAATTATTTACAATTATTTAGATTGCGATGTAAAAGTCTTATAGATTTGATTTTTTACATATATAGCAATGCACAATTCTTATAAATTCAATTGTTTAAGTAGATCAAGTTGATCAATAACTGTGTGTCAAACGTTGTCAAGATGATAATTATAACAATAGTAACAAAAAAATAAAATAAATAAATAAAAAATATTAAAATAAATGTCAAAATAAAAATTATATTTTAAAAATGTCATAATTTAGTAAACTAATAATATACTCAAATAA
>NW_018021022.1:46892-49392 GCF_002006095.1 Pseudomyrmex gracilis | reverse complement strand
TCATCATTGGTAGAGAAAACTATGAATATAAAATACAATAATAAATAAAATTGTTTGACACAAAAGTTCCCTGGAAAAAATGGATTAGATCTAACTTAAATTTAACGAGATAAAAAAAATGAAAAAATAGATCTAATTAGATCCCAATTAAATTTAAATAGATATAAAGTAGATCTAAATAAATATAAATAGATCTATGTAAATTTACACTTTTACATATTATTAAATCTACTTTAGATCTACTATATTAAAACTACTCAGATTTACTTAGATTTACGCAGATCTGGACAGATCTGAGGTGATCTAATATAATAAATCTGAGTAGATCAAAAGTAGATCTAATAATAATTAAAAGAGTGTAAATTTACATAAATTTACTTATATCTATTTATATTTACTTTATATTCATTTAGATCTATTTTATATCTATTTAGATTTAAGTTAGATCTAATTAGATCTATTTTTTCATTTTTGTTTATCTCGTTAGATTTAAATTAGATTTAATCCATTTTTTCTCGGGTTTTTGATATATGACGATGAACTGGACAAAATTATACCTTGAAATTTGTAACAGTCTTTCAAAAGCAACAGAAATTGACAATGTGGTTTTATCGGAACATGTTAGTTAAATAAATAGTCTGGTAATGTCAACAATGCTAACAAATATTAACAGTCAATTTGAAGAAATTGTCAACATTGAGCACCATTTGAGCATTTTGAAGAAAAGTCACGGTATAGAAATATAAAAATAACAAAACAAATGAAAGCTCTATTTAAATAAAAGTTACTTAATCTTATTCAATATCGGTAAATAAATATTATCTAGGAGTTTGATGTCTTTCATAACAATCAAACTATTGTCATGTACTTTGATATATAGCATTTTAGATGTTAAACATTAAAAAAATAATTGCGCTCGTTATCTAAAATTTGTATGAAATCCCAAGCGATACTAGTGTTAAAACAATGTTCGAATAATCCAGAACTGTCTTGATTATGTTTAACATAATTGGAGTGCTCTTTTATTTTTGTTTTCAATTGTCTTTTTGTCTGACTTATATAATTACATTCACAAGAATTACAACAAATGTTATAGACTACATTCTTGCGTTTGTCGAGAGGTATTAGATCTTTGTGTGTATTATAAATTTATAATAAACAAGAAGAAGATTCTTCGGTCTCCGGAGTCTTTAAACAAATGAATGAAATAAATTCGGATGTAGGAGCCGTTTGCAGGATGTTATGTAGAGAATGTGCTTGAAAAAATATATATGTAAAAATAAAATTATTTCGACGTATATATGTGTATACATATGTGTATATATTTTCAAGTACATTCTCTACATAACATCCTGCAAACGGCTTCTACAACCGAATTTATTTCATTCATTTGTTTAAAGACTCCGGAGCCCGAAGAATCTTCTTCTTGTTTATTATTAATTTAAAATTTACGCTGGAAGATGGCGTTATTATCAGATTAATATTCGATAGATGTGCTAAGTATTGCGAGACAAACTCCAAGTGCCTCGGTGGCCTAACAGGAAAGGCGACGGCCCGGAAAGCTGGAGATTCCAGGTTCGACTCTTGGCTGAAGAGTTTTTTTTCGCAATATTGTAAAAATCATTTAGGGGGGTATTCGGGGTCCTTCATATATACGTGATGAAAATCCAGTATCCTATATGGAAGACAAAAATTATTCCGACGTATATATGTGTATACATATATATATTTTCAAGCACATTCTCTACATAACATCCTGCAAACGGCTCCTACAACCGAATTTATTTTATTCATTTATTATAAATTTGTCTAATCTGGTGAAATTTCTATATGATAATCAAATCTGGCAGGTATTTAAATTTTTTATCACAAAACTTACATGTCACAAAATAGGCACTATTTTTACACTGGTAGATAGAACCATTCTCTTATCAGATCCAGTTTATTACTATAAGAACCTTAAGTTTTGCATGAACATTTTAATGAAACATAACTCCGTTACAATTTATTTTTCAAACCATAAACAGAAGACTAGGATCCTTTTTTGCTATCAAACTCAATAAAACTGAGAAGTGTTCAGTAATTAACGAGTGTTACCGAAAATTCTACATTTTATTTTTTGTTACCTTACATACCATCGATCAAAACTTATAACAAAAATTTTTTTAAAGATAAAAAAAATCAATAAATCTTAAATTAGATTATTTGGTAAATATACAGAATAGGGGAGCCCTCTCCGATCGGCTTCTCGTTCTCATATATTGTAAATATGATCTTCCTGAGTATATTTCTAAAAGTTTTAGCCGTCGCTAATTATTTATAAAAAAACTTATAAACAAAAAAAGTTTTATACCTAAATTTTTATTTTTCGACATTATGTACATTTTAAACAATTAAAGAATCTCTTCAGGCTCTGAAGTTTCTAAACTAATAAATATATATATTCGGTCATAGGAGCCGTTCGCTAGGTGTTGTGCGGAAATTATATGTGTATATATAT
>NW_018021022.1:44361-46396 GCF_002006095.1 Pseudomyrmex gracilis | reverse complement strand
TATAATTTCCGCACAACACCTAGCGAACGGCTCCTATGACCGAATATATATATTTATTAGTTTATGTACATTTTGTTAGTGTTGTAAGCGTGTAGGCAGAAAGGGGCTCAAAACTTAACCTAACCCTAACCTGTGTTACTACAATATCAATAGAAATGAGTGAGAATTTTGCGAGGGAGAATGCAGAAAAATAATTTAGGTTAGGGTTAGGTTTTTTTTTGGGGGGGGGGAGTGCAGAGGGACGCAGCCCCTCTGCCTACACGCTTACATCACCAACAAGAAGAACATGAAAGAATTAGTCTTGTTTTAATATTAGTCTATCCGATTGAGTCATCTTCCGATTTGTTTTGTGCCGATCTGGGATGGACTAGTCAAAGTTTCAAGTGTTTCTACGTATACACATAAATGTTTGTGTGGAACGACTTTTTTTCACTCAAAAAATTCCACGATAATTCCAAATTGTGTGTGACATTGAGAAATTCATGGAAACATATGGTGAAACTTTCAAAAATTCAACCGTCTACGACAGAACTCTATTACACACTGTTCGAGCAAAAAGGCGAATACGAACGAAGAAACCAAAACAAAACAGAAAGTTTCGGGATATGCTACATATAGTTGTGTATAACACATATTGTTGGCAACATAAACATTACTCATTTTCTTCTGAAATCAGTGTTGCCAGATCGAGGGAAATTTTCCATATTGTAGGAATTTTCGACCACTTAAAACCGAAAGGGAAAAATGGGAAAATTTTTCTAAAAAACACCTAAAAATGGGAAAGTTTACATCATCAAGGCCTTGACGATGAAAAAAGGTATTGTAACGGCCATAAAGGTCGTAGCAGATAGTCATAAACAAGCTTTAAGGTCCACTACAAATTAGTCAAGGCTTCGCACATGAATCGTCGTAGCCGTAACATAAGAATTGACCAATTATATTAAAAATTTTTACATCTGAAAGTGGTAAGGATATGGGGTACATTCTGATTGGTTAATTCTTATGTTTTACGATACAGCGATTTATATGCAAAGGCCTTTAAAGAGCCGTCTACAATGGAGAGTTGTAGGCCGTAATAGTAAGAAATTGACCAATCACAGACAAAGTACAGAAGAATAATCGATTGTGATTTGTCAATTTCTTACTGTTACGGTCTAAAACTCTCCATTGTAGACGACCCTTAAGACCTATTCTACAATACAGTCGTAAGTCGTCAGTCGTAAGTCCTAAGAAATTAACCAATCACAATCGATTATTCTTATGTGATTTGTCTGTGATTGGTCAATTTCTTACAATTTACAGCTTACGATTGTACTGTAGAACAGGCCTTAAAACCGTAAGACGTAGCCGTAAAAAAGAGAAGACACACAAATTTCAATTGCGTTCTGATATTCACTACCAGTACTGAAAATCTATAGCACATGTAACGTGAAGTGTAGATATTTAGTACTGGTAGTGAATATCGGAACGCAATCTTCGTTATGTAAAAATGTGCCAAAAAACAAAAGATTGTAACAGCTACGAACGGACGCGTTTTGCAAATTTTCTGTGTTTTCCTGCGAACAAAAAAGTGATGAAACTCAATTATTTACTGTGTTCAAAGTTCAAAATATATTGTGTTCAAAGTTTTGTAAACTGTATAAATGTATAATACACTTGGAAGTGCGTGCGTGTTTTTTTCTCTTTGTTTCTGGAATTTCTCCTAGTTTTCTGATGTGAATTTTTCTATAAAAGATTATCATCTGCAACATTTTCTTATTTAGTTGGGGGGAAACCAGGGGATCGTAACTCCCTTTATTTTTTGGGGACGGAAGTCGAGTTTGACGGTACAGCCGTAGATCGCAGCACTGTCGGCCGCCATGTTGGAACGAGTGCGCAACTGTTGGCAACTGTAGACAGTTGTAGCCAACTAGCTAAACGGTTTGCAATGGTTTGGCTTTCTATATATTTAAAGTCATTTAAAGTTCAGTGTTGTGTTGTGTACAGTTGTATAATACAGTGTAGTGTGTATTGTGACAAATTTTCCGAGCAAGCA
>NW_018021022.1:34726-43926 GCF_002006095.1 Pseudomyrmex gracilis | reverse complement strand
ATGGACTTAAAATTGAACATGTCTATTTATTCTGCAATTACTAATTATTAAGAAGTAGAAATGTGTATGGTATTGTGCGAGATATATATAGCTATGTATAGCTATATATATATCCCATTAGTTCGCTATTTCCGACGGTACACGGGTAAGTGGCGCTGAAACTAGTCCCCTCTTTTTAGCAAGAGTGAGTTACGACCCCCTGGGGGAAACTAAGTGGTGACAACCATGTAAGTATCCTAATTGCCTTAATAACAATATGAAAGTCAGTTACAACTTAATTTCTTATATTTGGTGTATTGTGCAATCAGAACAAGTTGCTTTGTAGCAATCGAATGTGATTTTGTTCTTACTTTTAGAACCAACAATATAGTACATGTGACATTAACAATAGAGTTTCATATACGAAAGTTTTTCAAGAATTAAGGCCCTAGACTGTTATGTTGAAAAAGTAGTTATCACAAGTAAGAATAGTTCATTTTGTACAAATAAACAAATATGGGAAATAATGGGAATTTTGGCAAGCCTGGTTGGGAAAAGACGATTTGAGAATCTGGCAACACTGTCTGAAATGTATGTACACAATATCGAAGAACGATAGTTTATTCATGAAACTTTTTTTGTTCATAACTTTTTTTGTTTATAACTTTTTTATAAACAATGAGCGACGGCTGAAACTTTTAGAAACGTACTCAGGAAGATCATATTTACAATATATGAGAAGCTGATCGGAGTGGGCTCCCTTATTCTGTATATTTACCAAAAAGAAAAACGTTGTCTATATCATCAATTGTTGCTCCTGTGATGCAAACTACATAGGGCGAACCAAAAGACAACTACAAACAAGAGTAAAAGAACACATGTATTATGTAAGATCAGATCAACAAAATTTTGTAATAGCCGAACACTGCTTTTACAGAAATTTATTACTTATAATTATTAAACCATAAATAAATAAATATAAATTGAGTAATGAATTACTACCCGAGAAAAAATGGATTAGATCTAACTTAAATTTAACGAGATAAAAAAATAGAAAAATAGATCTAATTAGATCCAAATTAAATCTAAATAGATATAAAGTAGATCTAAATACATATAAGTAAATCTATGGAAAGTTACACTTTTATTTATTATTAGATCTACTCTTGATCTACTCAGATCTATTATATTAGATCACCTCAGATCTGTTCAGATCTGCTCAAATCTAAGTAAATCTGAGTAGTTTTAATATAGTAGATCTAAAGTAGATTTAATAATATATAAAGGTGTAAATTTAATAGATCTGGTTATATTTATTTTATATTTTTTATCTACTTTATATCTATTTATATAGATTTAATTTGGATCTAATTAGATCTATTTTTCTATTTTTTTATCTCGTTAAATTTAAGTTAGATCTAATCCATTTTTTCACGGGTAGTCTATAATTCAGTGATAATTTGGCAAATTACTGAGAATTATTGAATAATTACTGAGAACTTATTACTGATAGTAATTTACTGAATAAATTATTGTTAGTGCTTACATAGAAAGGAGAAGGGCCCATAAGGCGGGTTTTCGGCCCAATCAGAAAATCATCGAAAACACGTGGAATACATTGTTTGAGACCATACCAATAATATTCAGTCAATTTTAGCCTAAACGGATACATTCATATCCCTCCTACCCCTCCCATACCTAGCTACGTCCACTTCACCACCCCCATATTTTGTAAATAAGAAACGCTGACAAATACGACCTAATACTTCACAAATAAACAGTTTTGGGCCAGATGAGCATTAATCAATCGATCGTAGCTCACGTCACTATGCTTTCTCCCCTTGGATCACCGAATGCTTTTTACTTTCCACAAACGGCTTTAAGTTCTTGCGAATGAGAAATAGTCACAATGAGAAAATGATTTCCGAAAACAAATAGAGATTTCACATATACGAAGTCATTTTTGTGACCATTTCTCACGTGTTTTTGATGATTTTCTGATTGGGCCGAAAACCCGTCTTATGGGCCCTCCTTCTTTGTTTGAGATTTATTCGGAAATCAGTTAGATTTTTCCAAAATATATTGGATTCTCCGTTGAAATTTTGTATCGATTCCAATTGAAAGTGTAACGCTTTGCAATTTAAAATCTAAAGAGATTTTATCTAGAATTTAAGTAGAATTCCTTACTAAAAGAAAACAGTGGCACATCGCCTTTTGGGAGGGGAATTAATTCGAGATTTTACTCACAATCAAATTACTCTTTAGAAGCCCGATTCATTTCGCTGATCGACCGATGAACTCCGTTGAAAAGGACCAGACCTGAAAAAATCTTAAAAATGATAGTGGGATTTGAACTCGAGACCTCCATATTTGTAACCCCCTTACTCAGTCCGCAAAACCACTTATTCCTTAATAAATCGTAATTATTTTTATCTATTTGTTCTCAAGCTATCTTATACATTTTATTTTATTTATTTAATTTATTATTTTATTAAAAATATTATAATACAATATACCTGCAACAATAGATAAAAATATTTCTCTTATTATAAATGTGCCAGTAATTTTTGTCATAGCTAAATCATTGAGTCAATGATTCATCATAGAGGTTCAGTACTTGTCTAGTCATTTATTCTGCAGCCAAATTACTGAATCAGTGATTCATCATTGAGTCTGAGTAATGGATCACATAGTTCCATCACTTAGCAAGTAATTCATTACAGGGTCTCTCAGTGCTTCTCCAGTATAATTTATTACACGGCTCAATTACTAGACCAGTAATCAAGCACACATACTACAATTACTAAACTACTGAAATTACTTGACACAGTAATAAATTACTAAATATTACTACACTTTAATAATTAAATTACTAAGCGACAATAATTAATCATTGATGCCTTAGTAATACTTTTCTGTAAGAGTGTCAGATCACTGGACATTCCTTTGATTGGAACTCAATATCCACTCTTACGAAAAAGAACTACTGCCGATTACATATAAATAAAGTCAGTAATATAAATATTACTGACAATCACATAAGAATATTATTAGGTATTACAGAAATTACTGAGAATATTACTGACAATTACACAAAATGCCAGTAATTCTTTCGTACCACTGCCGCAATATATTACTGCCAGTAGTTCTTTTTTGTAAGGGAACACGCACATGTATTTTAACTAGAGGAAACTACTACGTACTTCTGTGTTCTGTGTTTATTCCTTATGACTTTGAACTTTCACTCAGTATTGACGAATCTCTTACATCAACAACATGCCATTTTAAAACACACACATACATTGACTTTTTATAAATTTAATCTGATTGTCATACAGTAGTAAATAAATGTTAATTAAGGTATGTTATTCTTTTACCAATGCGTTTCTTTTGCGTGCTTCATGTAACAATCTAAAGTTTTTACTTTTGTAAAAACATTGACATTTTTTGAATTGAATTTCTAACCGAATTCTGCCAAATTATGTTTGTTTTATATAGAATATCTACTGAAGATGAATTAACTTAATAATAAAGTCAAAACGTTTGGAGACTCATTCATATCGAATATTTTTGCACGACATCCTGTACCCGATTCGAACAGTCCTTCTCGCACATCAATCATTTTGATAATCGAATTTATTTATTGAAGTTGATATTATTGTTAACAAGTAAATTGTTTATACACTCTGCACTCCTGGTATATATGGAATGACAAAGTAATGAATGAGCTTATCTTCTTTCTCATTGTCACGTGTAAACTGTGGATAACGATTAGAGTTTATTGGCAAACAAAGATCTCTTGTTAATGGTTTTGAAAATGAAATCTATGGGATACTTTATTTTCGATAAGAGTATTAATGCAAAACTGTATAATTATTTTTTGTGGAATTTAAGATCGGATAATAATATCGCTGTCTAAATATAAATAGTGCCACTTTTATGACAAACAGGATTTTGAAATAAATAGTTTAAGTATCTTCCGGAAAATGTGAGTTTGTGTCCAGTCACACAATTTATCACATTGTTATCTAAGATGATAATTATGTTTAAAAAGTTGAGGCGATTGTTAATCTGTAACTCGTAAGTAAATTGCAATCTTTTATGGAAAGAAAAGAGTGAATTGAGAACCTTGAGGATATCTGAGATCTTATCTTTATCTGGGTATGGCTAATACAAGGGTTGTTTGAAAAATTTTGAGTCTCAACATGAAGATGGCATTACTTGTCAAAACCATTCTGGTACTACAATCGTACATGCTTTAAGAGATACCTGTGAAAATTATAGCCATTTTGGACGCTCAGTTGTTGTTTGACAGTCATTTGTGTCAGTCGATGTCAGTGTTTTTGTAAAAATGGAAAAAATTGAATATTGTGTTGTGATTAAATTCTTGCATTTGAAAGGCAATATGCCCTCGTAAATTAAAGCCGAGTTGGACGCTGTTTACGGGGATTCTGCTTCATCATTTGCCACCGTAAAAAGATAGGCAGCTGAATTTAAACATGATCGTATCAGCTTGGCTGATGATGAGCGTTCGGGACGGCCAACAACTGCGACCACTATCAATAACATCGAAAAAGTTCACCAAATAGTATTGAACGACTATCGAATCAAGATTAGAGAAATAGAAGAGGTTATGGGCATATCGAAAGAACGTGTTTATCATATATTGACTAAAGAATTAGACATGCGTAAGCTAATCGCGCGTTGGGTGCCGCGCTTGCTCACTGTGGATCAAAAACGCATTCGAATGAACATTTCCAAGACTCTGTTGGAGCAGTTTAAGCAAACTGAGTAGGAATTTTTGCGTCGATTAATAACTGTCGATGAAATGTGGATTCACTACTTCACTCCTAAAACAAAGATACAGTCAAAACAGTGGATTGAACCTGCTCCGTAAAAGGCGGAAACGGTTTTATCGGCCGGGAAAGTGATGGCAACTATTTTTTGAGATAGTCATGGAATTGTGTTCATCGACTATTTTGAAAAAGGTAAAACAATAACGGGGGAGTATTACGCATTGTTATTTGATAGGCTGAAGGCAGAAATTACGAAAAAAAAAACGGCCGCATTTGAAGAAGAAAAAAGTGCTGTTTTGTCAAGATAACGCACCGTCTCACACTTCAGTAGTCGCCGTGGCAAAAATTTACAAATTGCGATTCGAATTAATTGACTACCCACCGTATTTACCAGATCTGACCCTCAGCGACTTTTTCTTGTTTTCTGCGCTCAAAGTTTGGCTCGGAGAACAGAGATTTTCATCAAACAAAGAAATCATCGCATTTGTAGAAACCTATTTTGCAGAGCAAGACGTTAACTACTATTTAAATGGGTTAAAAAAGTGAGAGCATCGCTGAAAAAAGTGTATCGACTTAAAAGGAGAGACTACATTGAAAAATAAAACTGAATTTGACCGAAAAAATACTTGTTTTTATGTTAGGCTCAAAACTTTTCAGACAACCTACATATAATAACGTTAATATAACTAAAATAAAATATAATAGAAAAAGTCAAAGTGTTGAGTGCTTCTAATTCAAGATTCTGCATAATAATGTCCGCGACAATCGAAGAAAGAAGAGAGCCCTATGGGCATATCAAGTTTGTCTATATATTTTGTTGTTGAATGTGAAGTAAGTTGATAATAGAATCAATTTTAGGCAGACAAAAATTCTTGTTTAATGATTGTAGTATACAAACGTATATACTTCCATCTCCTGGAATATGTCTTTTAGAGCCAATTCTACTGTTACGTCCTGAGCCTATGGTTACGATCGGGCATTAGTGGTAGTACGCAACAGACACATTCAAGTGAACGTGAAGTCTATCCCGACATACTGACACAACGAAGGAAGTCAGGAATGGGCTGGTCGAGCGAGACAGTTCGGCAACGCAGACAGGCCAACGGGGTTACCCGATTTTCTCTGTCTGACGTATTCTCACTCGTCGGTTCTTTTTTAGGTCTAAGACGCAAGTCTCAATTACCAAGGACGGAACCACGCGATTTAACGAGAAATGAACGGATTGTTAATTGAGTGTGGTTTACTAGTAGTAGTTTGTTAGTTAGACGAGGTCCATAAGAGTTAAATTAATTAAAACCGGATTTTGTTATGAAAGTATTAACATAATCGTTTATTCAAATAGATTGTTAAAACAATAATAATAACTGAAGGAAAACATAAGTAGACTCCGCATGAATTTGCTTTATATAGGCACATACAGTTTAGGTGCGACGGTTCGTGTTTTATATCGGTTATTATTAAAGAGATCTCCGCGATTTGTTACAAGCGGCGGAATGGTTTGTAGTAGTGACATCGAGATTATTGGGCTGGACTGAAGTTAATAGAAAATCTTAAGTCCGGAGTGCTTTTACGAGAAATCATTTCTTGTCAAAATACACTGACACTAGTTAGTTAAGGATCGTCGGTCGGATCCGTCTCCGCAAGAGATCGTAAAATGAGAGAGTCTATTGTTCTGAAGATTCTATTTTAACATAGGCGCTGTTCATTTGACTATGAGTAGCACATCGAGATAATCAATTAAGAGTAAATCACTATCATTGAATTATTGATTGGATAAATGTTCACGATTGTTATTACGGTACTCGGAATCATTACATTACGTTGTGTATCGAGAATTAGAATTGGTTGTAAGAACTGATGATCTTGACTGCTGCTCATATCGTAATGCAAAAGATGTATGAGTCTGTATTAGTGAGACTTACAATGTACTCGGTGATATACTTTGGTGATAGCGATGCTGGAAATTGGGAAGGTTGCTCGGTGGTTGATCGCAGTTGTTTCGCTTGGATTCACGCTGCTCGCAGATGATCGCAAGGGGAGTTGACGGGACCCTCAGCAGGTTCGACAAATGAAAAGTTGCGAAATTTCTTTGATTCAAATTGACTGACCGATTGATNGTTAATCACTGACTCTATCGCGAGAAGCTATTTTCTGAAGATCGGACTTTGTACTGATTAATGCCAGAACAAAGAATGAATAACGAATGCAAGAATGAACGAATAATAATGGCTGCTCGGATAATAATGAATACTCGATCGAGCATCCAGAGCTTTTATACCTGCAGGTTGATCTCCCCTTCTCCATCGTCTTTTCTCGAAATTTCGCCCCCTCGTTCGTTGACCGCCGGGGCAAAGACCTTTTCCCTTTTCGTTCGATTCTCCAGATCGATGGGATCATCGTTTGTTTAGATCTCGCTTATCGGTACGTGCTCTATCTTGTTTATGTCTGCGAGTCGCGACTCTAGCCTCCTGATTTACGACTTCCCTTCTAGGGTTACGAGAGCTGTGGCGGTTGCCGGGAATCGCGAATGTCCGCGCTTCTACAAAGGGCTATTGTCCGTTAAAAATTTCCTCTCAAGGGTCGACAAGGTTTGTTTATTAATCCAGGTGCTCTAGGCTCGATCGCGTATTGTGCGTTGTTTGGCGCGAGACTGTCCGTCATATGTCGTCCAGCCGGGTTTTGTTTATAATATGGCAGCCGGTTTGGACTTGTCTATCTTATCCCGACTGGCTTTCGTTTTCCTTTCCAGGAACTCGTTATAAGGATTATTTTTTAGGATTATTGTTAGACTTATTAATTATATTCCGTTGCAAAATGAAAGAGCCCGTGGAGTCCAGGACGTAACACTACATTGGTAAATAAAAACACTACATTCAAGGAACATAGAACGATGTTGTCGTCTAACTTAAGACCGGTTAGCATTTTAAAGAGATGGAAACTGTTTTTATATAAAATGATAAATTGGCTAATAAAAAGGCTTTTGTATAAGATTTTATGTAAGTATAAAGCTAAATGATGTAGTGCGCTATTTATAGTGAAGATTATTATTTGATAAAAACGATCGATTTTGTGAATTTTGGCATACTCTGTACGCTGTAGAGAATAGAAAATTGCTTGGCATCAGTGAATGTTCTATATTATTGTTTATAAAATCCTTTAAAACCCATCTATTTAACAGGTCGTGTAAGTCTCTTTCACTACCTCAAGTAGGGTCTTTATTGACTAATGAGTAGGTATTAGTGTTCCTTAACATGTTATTAATTTTATTGAGGTAATCTTGTTTTGAAAATGGCAACAGTAGAATTGCCTTTATCGGCGAGTGAAAATGATGTCAGGATTTTTTTTGTAAGAAAGCAGATACCATTTTGGATCTGCGTAATAACTTTTTTTCAATGTGAGTGAAAGGATTGTTATTATGAATGCAATTGTTTAAGTAATTAGTGACGGAGTTTTGTATGTTAAATCTATTTGTGGGATCAAATTTTCTGACATGTTTTTTAACGTCTTTGACTGTTCTTAAGGTGACGATTTTTTGTTGTATCTGATTGGAAGTATAAATCTTTCCTTGAGTTGGACTAATTCACAACCTAATTCACAACCTAACTAATTCATTTTTTTGAGATGGTTTTATTAGTAAGATTGACAAACCATTTTTTTTATCAATCTTAAATGGGTCAGTTTGTTTAAAAGGCTAAACTTTTATATCAATTGTGATAGTGTGTTATTTATTTTCAATGTTTAACATCTGAAAAAAATAAAAATGCTGAAATGCTATTCAAGAGGCACGGTAGTGCTTCGCGCCAAGTTCACACGCAACAAAGTGGCACTCAAACTGCGCGAGCACACTGTGTCTCTTATACGCAAAATTCATGCATTTGAGAAGTGGGGAGATTTTCTGAGAGCAATATTTAAATAACGACTGAACCGATCAATTTCGGTTTATAACAATATAACTTTATTTATTAAAATGAATAGAAACAGGCCTTGCAATAGATTATAACCAAAATCGGAAAGGCAACCTTGCAACCGTCGGTCAACGGGAGCATCAGTCGGAGTGTGGAGTGTTAAGTATGACCAAAAACAACCAGCAACGCCGTCATTTGCGTGAGAAAGACAAAACTGTAATCAAAAAGTGATTTATTTAAAAAAAAAAGAGCGAACAAGATTCCGTCCTATAGGCATATATATGGTTACGTTTTGTGTTTTTTAAGCTTATATCCATAATTTATAATATATTACTCATATTTATATTTTAGTTAAGGAATCAAAGTTCGGGGTGCATAATACCCCCACACAGAACAGAACACTCCAATTGACATCTATTAGACATCCATGATGAAAATTGGAAACATCTAATGAACGTCCACGTTAACTCTTATACAGGGTCCGCCACTTAAATCCGGACAAAAATTTTTTTCTCGAAAA
>NW_018021022.1:32177-33535 GCF_002006095.1 Pseudomyrmex gracilis | reverse complement strand
TAGATATCCATTAGATATCTAGAGTTCACTTTTTAAATATCCATAAGAAGTCTAATGGATGTATTCCATAGATGTTTCATGGTAATCCATGGATATGCAGTAGACATTTTATGGAGATTCTTAAAATGATTATTGGATGTTAGTTTTATGAATAAGTAATAAAAATTAAAGATTTTTAAATGTCATACATATAATTTACGTTGTTTAGATATAATTTATTTTATTTAAAGTATTAATATATATAAAAGTAAATACTACGTACAATAATCTTATATAAGTGTGTTTGATGTGTATGTGCAGAATAATATATATATTTACTATATTATACAACTCTTTATTATAATGTACTAATTAAACTCTTTCATAGAATATATAAAATTTATAACGTTTCAATTTTATATAGCAACAGTATAATCGAATAAAATGCGCTGTTTCGGAAACAACAAGTAAAAAAGTCATTCGGCATTTGCAGCGGACAGGCCTTTTTGCTGGCTCGCTGCAGATACCTAGTATCAGTAGATCCAACACTAGTCCGTAATACTGAGCGATAAAGGACGCAAACTGCGGACCTATTATAATCCTATATAACTGTTAGTGTGACTTATATTTTTGTAATTAATGACAACGTTGTTCTTTGTCGTCATATAATTGGTGATGTTATGGTCTAAATCTAGTATTACATTTCTGCGTTTTTTCTTAGATCTTAAATGTTATCTATATATAATTTATCTTAAATCTATATATACCTTATCTTAAATCTGTATATAATTTATCTCAGATCTTTAATGTTATCTATGCTATAATTATTTAATTAACTTTCAAGAAAGAATTAGATTTTTCATTATATTAAATTTTATATAATTTATTTTATATTACAAGTAAAAATTCGTTTTCAGTTAAATAATTATTAAATTATATTTCAATCAAACTCATGTTAATTATATTTACGGCGGGAAGAATTGTCTCATATCCTCGTACCACAAATATTGATCCAAACAAGCATTCGGTTTAAATTTGTAAGTTTGTTTATAAAACTGGAAAGTTTCAATATATAAGATATATCTATATTTTTTCAAAGTATTATATAATAGACGAGCAAGTTTTTGTGAAGCAGAAAGATTCGTGATATTTGAACTTCACCCAGCATAAGAAATCTCGCAACCGTTACATAAAGGTAGTTTTTATAATGGTAGGGAAATGGCCGTACAAGAAATAAACCAGATCTTGGGGTTGATAATCTTCTTAATTTTTTATTTTGAACAAACGTTTCGACCCGTGTTTTGGGTCTTCTTCAGTGTGCTACATATTTTACAATTTTTCGAAATATTAAACGATATAATATTGATAACTTATAACAT
>NW_018021022.1:28406-30957 GCF_002006095.1 Pseudomyrmex gracilis | reverse complement strand
AGAAGAGCCACACGTATCAAATAATACGGTAACCCTGATGTAGACACTATCAGCACCGGATCAGGTTTTCCAAAATAAGGCAAGCCATGACATTACCTGATTGCGCCCGGAGCAAAATGCAGGCAAACCTTAATCATTTTCTACTCGGGTCAGTCCATCGGTTTTTATCACCGCCAAACAACTACGACATTGAAGTCTCGCACAAGAGGCACGAAACACTTATTTGATATCAACATATCTGCGAGACGACCACCGACAGATCGAGTTACATCCCTCACAACATTACTATTCTAAATAACATTCCCCCACCCTATTTTTCGCATATTATGCTTAAAAATCGCAGAGATGCCTATGTCGCTTTGTACAATTCCAAAAACGAGAAATAAGGTTTTAATTTTTCCGTGTCCGACATAACATTAATTGAATGTTCTTGTAGTTTAATATGAATCATTTCGGACACGGATCTTTTATAAAATGATTTTTCCGAATCTAAAATTTTGGTATTTTGCCAATTAAATATATGATCGGTATCTATTCGATGTTGTGTTACGACAGAAGCATTCTCAATGCGATGGTTAATTTGATTCCTATGTTCCGCGACTCTTGTTTTTAGTTTTCTCTTGGTCTAACCCACATAAGTAGCATCACAATTAAATTTCACGAGGAAGGTAGTTTTCTATTTATGTACATGATACATAAAGATATTTTGGATAATCTTTTTTTATTATATTCGTTGATATTTTGTGAAATGCTATATACGTTAACTAATAAATATTATAACTTATAAGTATATTTATAAACATTATAAATCTCTCTCTAGCTAAAATTAGATATATAATAAAACAAAACTTATAACAATAGATAAAACTAGAATATAAATAATAAACCAAACTCATGGTCAGGACCTCCATGAATAAACACCCTGAGTCTCGGAGAGCCGTTATGATGCATGGCAATTCGATCTTTCAAAGCCTTATAAAGTTCTTGTAACTTCCGTTTTTTCTCGACTTCTTTCTTTTATCTACGACGCTATGCTTCCTCCCTTTGCACCATCAATTCTACGCAATGTTGTAAAGTTGCTAAAACTCCTTTACTGGTGGCTTTAAACGTTATCGTTTCTCCCTTGAAATCCACTGATTGTTCAACTGGATTAAACGACGTCTCAACTTTCTTTTCTGAAATTTATTTTAAATAGAACATTGATGAAACATTAATTTACATAATATTACAATCATGTAACATTTAACAAAGAAGATATGTAAAAACTAAGAATTAATACCTTTCTTGAAAGTATTCCTAGCATTTTCTGCACAGTTATCAAAATACTTTTGCAAGGTATCAATCTGCTTTATCAGAATGTCTCTGAATATTTCTATTTCGGTTAATTTTTCTTTCAGTCCTCGAATACCATGCTTGGTGAAGCTACCAGCGCTTGTTGTTGATTGTGTGTTGGACACAAGTAAAATGGCACTACCATATCGTTTGAGACTATTTTCACTTCTATGACCAGATTCGGACTTTTTGAGAAATTTGTGTAAACAGAAACTCTATTAGTCTTTAAATGCAAACCAACATCTTAATTTTCATTTTACATACTTCAGAGTTTTTAAGTAATAAAATAAAAAAAATTTTGTAAGCAAATTAAAACAACACAGGCTTCTTTATCAACACACAAACACACATATCATTTCGTGCAATAGTTTAAATAATTACCTTATAAGACTTCAAACATCTACTCATTGTTGCTTTTCTTCTGAACTGCTTGCTCTTAAATACCAGACTAAGCAGTCATTAACAGATACATCAAATCTGCAATCATCAAATTGATGTGCCTAAGAAAAATAAATTACTTAACACAAACTTATTATCTTAACTGCTGAATCATAATGTGTTCAAATTATCAGGTATACAATGCAGAATTGTTATACACAACTCTCTTACCTTGATATTAGCTTTGATACAAACTAACCAAGCCACGACATCCAAATCTAAATCCTGTCCTGCTCGGATTTGTAATAACACAAAGTACCATCTTTGAGTACAATAATTCTAGTTTGCCAGCTATGTATGTAATTTGTCCATTTGGATGTACCCTGAAGTTCCAGAACAATAATCTCATCCGAGTTCTCGTCGTCGCCGTCAATCTCGGCGTCTACGATGTACCATGCACTCAGTGTCTTCGTTATTGACGACACCTCGTAACGTCTTCATCACTTCATCAGCCATTCTTATCTCAATATTCTCCAATTACAATACCTCACAATTTGCGTTTGTCCGAAACACGCTCTTAGACATTGCCTGACTCAAATTGGAGCCAGAGTTCGTTCGACCATATGATACTGCATCAAATCTGATTACGAGAAACGAAAATTTGCGAAATAGTGGAATTCTGCGGCAAGACAAAATGTCTTTAAAACATCCTCTATCTGACAATTACTGTACATAACCTGCACATACAATCTTACGATTACGACTAAATTTTGTCACGTGCAATGGCCTTTATATATACAGGGTGCGTCGCCAAAATCCGGACAAATTTCAATTTGATATT
>NW_018021022.1:19782-27667 GCF_002006095.1 Pseudomyrmex gracilis | reverse complement strand
CGCCCGCCCACACAAGTCACTTAGTGCAAAATTGGTTGTCGGACAACGTCGACATGTTTTGGTCGAAAGATTTCTGGCCTCCAAACAGCCCAGATTTGAATCCTTTGGACTTCTACGTATGGGGCGTGGTTGAAAGGGTNACGAACAAGTCCAGACATCCAAACGTCGCATCATTGAGAGCCGCTATTGTATCGGCATTCACCGATATGGACTCTGACGCATTAAACCGTGCCTGCGCACGATTCAGNCCGAGAATGGAGGCGATCATTCAAGCAAGCGGGGGATATATTGAGTGAATATATTATTTATGGCCTTACAAACAATGGAGCTAAACAAATTTTGTAAATCTTTTTATTGTAGCAATAAAATATATTTAGAAAAACATATATAATTTGTCCGGATTTTGGCGCCGCACCCTGTATATATATATATGTATGTATTGTGACGGGCACCTCGTTTTTGGATGTTGTAGCGGAGGCGCCGCACAACTTCGGCATGTCTTTTCCAAAAAAAAAAACTAAAGTTTTTTACTCACCAAAGTCGGTAGTTGGGCGCCAGGCGTGCGTTTACACGCCAACTCAAAAATCTTAATTAGCAGCAAGAATCCGGACAAATATTTTTGACGTGACGGCAAGGTCACTCGGCAGCTCAGTTAATAACAATAACGGAGAGGCGTGAGCTCAGGAGGCGGTGTTTGTTAAATAAGGGCCGAGAAACTTGCTCATTTAATGATAAGAAAAAAATATAAATTTAATGACAATATTTCCTTAGAACGGCCGGATATCGGCAGCACAAACAAAAGAAAGAAACAAAGAAAACAATACATACGGTAAAAGAAGCGCGGTAAAAATATTACTTATGTCAGTTATTAATTTTCGACAAGATTTACAATTTCTGATTTGATATTCGGAAAAATACAGAGATATGCCATTAAATATTTCGGAATTACACGCGCTAAGAGACTCGAACAAACGCACGAAATTGACGTAGACAAAAAAAAAATGAAAACACAACATACACAGATGACGAGCCAGATAAGCCCGGATTGTTGCGACCGCGACTGATCGGGACGAGAGCAGCGGCAAATAAAGATAATCATCCTTATTATTAACAAACGCAAACTATAATACATTATATTGTCGGCATTATATCGCGCGACATCGAACTCGTGGAGTAGCCCGTCGAGATTCGATTCACGAACAATATAAATCGCGAGATGTGCGGAAGAGAACCACACTTACGTTTGCCGGCGACTTTCCACAAACCGATAACCATTCTGCTCGCCCCTTTTTTTTACAATTGTTTTAGCCGGTCCTCCTCGGATGTTGTCCGGCACACAGCTTTATCCCCGACATCACGACTTGCGTGAGAGACGGTGAACTCGCGGGGTTGACGGTACGCGCAACAATGATCTTCGCTGCTACGGCAATTGCTCTCGGCGCTTCGTGCCGTTCTTCGGGCCAGGTAATTAGCCAATCATATTCTGTATTCCGCGGCGCTGTGATTGACGGCGGCCACTTGCATATCGGCAATGTGTTAACGCGGGCCCTTTTCTGGCCGCGTCAGTCCTTTCCGCTTAATTTTTGCTGTAGATGAGCTTGTTCGGGGCCATCCTCCCGCATCACGGGGCTGACAACTCCACTGGGAGCCCCGCTCCAGTTTTTGTGAAGTCGGGGTACCGGTATCCCCTGTTTTCCAGTCCGTTGTCGACATCATCGTCTCGCGCCTCGCGCCTATGAGGCCCTTACGCCCCTGTGTCGCTATCTGTCTCTATTTTCTCTCTTTCTCGCTCCTCTCTATCTGCCGGTCACGTACAGTGTGTGGCTCTCCTCTCGCTGAAAATAACTTACAAAATAGCCGCCGAGCGGCATATTACAATACGCAAAATACAACGCAAACCCAAAGTAAGCGCATTCGCCTGCGCTACGCAATCTAATGAGCTGCTCTCTCTTAAATAGTGGGGAAATGCGAGCTCACCGCCTCCTGTGCCGGCCGGAAATGCATCCTTGTGACGGACACAAAAAGTGTCACGTCACAATATATAAACATACAAAAATAATAATAATAAAAGTAATAAAATTTTTATACTTACTTTTTTTATTATATCATACGCGCACATTTTTTATTTTCTCACTTTTCTCACAAACACAAACAGCGAATTCGGTAGCCTGCGCCCTGTACTAGTGCGCACTGTCCACATAGCATCATCATTCTTATTAATAATTAAATAAGTTCTCCAAAATAATAATAGATTTAATATGAACATCTATTTATACGTCTATCTGTCATTTATCATAGAAATAAATATCGCACGAAGCTACATAAATATTTTTTATGCAATAATAAACGCTCAGTTAGGTAGATATTATAATAAAAAACACGGCAAATATATATTTTTTAATAATTTATTAAGTCTTGAAAAATATATCTGTTAAATATCTATAATAATACGTCTAATTGATGTCCATAATAGATTTTTTATGGATATCTATAGTGGACGTAGCATAGATATGCATTAGACGTTCATCCATCATCCATCATGGAGATGGAGCTGTGGATGTTGTATAAATCTCTAATAGACGTCATGTTCTGTGTAGGCCCACTATCTTATAAAATCAGCAAAAGAAATGTTTATTTAATTTGTATTTTTTAGAATAGCCTAACACAAAAGGGTCATTCGCCAAAACGACATTTAAAAGAAAAAAACATTGAATTGTGGGCAAAACTGCGTAGACAAACTTATTTGTGCATTGTAAACAACTGCTAAGTTTTAGTAACAATTTGAAAAAAAAGTATTGGGTTAGGTTTTGAGATTTGAGTTAGTCAAAACTCGGAAAATTGTTGTAACTAGGTCAAAATGCTAGTTTGAGGAAAGAAGAACGATCCTGAAAAGATAGAAAACATTTCGTTAGTTTTTATCGGATTAGGTACTTACCCAAGGTTAGTCATGATCGGGTGACTTAGGTTAGGTAGATTTTCAAAATGTTGCTGAAACTTCATCAGGATGTTGGTAGGTGTAAAGAACGATGATACTGAAAAGAAAAAAGACAATTCAAGGGTTTATCAGTTTGCGGATGTACTTACCTAGGGTTAGTCGTCCGGGAATCTCGGTAGAAGGTTAGGCGGCGTCTATCCTGGGTTAGGTGGGGATGAGCCTGAAACATACAAATAATTGTTAGTAAAGGAAGTAAAAAGAGTTTGATCATGATTTTGCGCACAACTCAGGTTTCCATATGCATGGGAAAAGAAAGTCCGAATTGTTAAAGATACTTTGCGTGCGAGTAGAACCCATCAGTTGCGAGTCGTAGACAAAGTTTCGCGCACAATTGCGAGGATTCGATTTAAACCAAAGTCGTGGGGTTAGGTATAAGACCAACCTAACCGTGGTCAAAATAGTTGTTGAGTAAGTAAAAGTTCAGGAATAAGTCTTTCTAAAAGAATAGGGACCATTTCGGGCAAAATTAGGTACATTTGATAAAATTTAACATTGTTGTGAAATTTAGAGTAATTTTGTCCGGGCCATTGAGCAATTACGAAAGGTACACGTCATTGCTCAATCGACCCGAATTTATTTAAAAAGGTAACAAGCAGCATTTCATTGTAAATAAAATCTGCTTGTTAAGCGTAGTATTAAGTAGGATACAGACGCAGCACGCGACGTCAGCAGCCTACGTGCAGTAACATTTGGGTCGCTAAATTGCTGAATGGTCGCGATCGATCCATTTACAAGATCAATTGCGAGCAACGACAGACAGATCGTGAGTAGCTGTTGACAATACTGTGTGGCTCCGAGTCCATCCGGAGAGTTTACCACAGTAAAGCAACAGCTAAGTGTCAGTAATAGCGTGCGATAATTGTACAAAAGTTTAAAAGTATTAATTAATAAACTTCGTCAGTTTTGTAAACGAATCTTATTCTTCACTAAGTCCTTCGACTCCCCCGATCTCAACATTTTATTTAAAATTTCTAAATTTGGAAAAATATGTTGAGTATAACTTACCTGAGGATTCCGTGGAGTAACTGGAACTTCCCTGAAAAGAATAAACAAGTTTTGGTTAAGTCAAAAATTTAAAAAATTTTGAATTGTTCATGTAATTCATAGAGAACGTTTATTTAGTGTTAAATCAACGTTTTCCATCAAAATTTTTAACAACTAGAATTGTCAAAATTTATTGAGGAATGATACAATAACTTTAAGGGGAGGTTCAAATGAAACACGGAAGCCATTCTTAGGAGTCTCGTACGCTTCTAGAAGAACCTACGCCTGAACTCAAATGCGCATGCGTTGGAAAGAGTGGGGGTACCGAGCTTTTGTCGGAAAGCGAGGCACCCGACAAGTTAGTCGATCCCGAGTCTTGGAGTACGTAACAATCGGGTCACTCAGCGTTAACAAAGTCTGATTTCGGATGAATATAAAACTCGAAGCGCGAAGCGTTGATTGTTAATAGCAATTTGTAAAAACGAGCACATCTGAAGTAATAACAATCGGGTTAGTTTGTTTTTATAGTATTAGTAATCAAATGTGTAGTTACACATCAATAAAAGTGTTTATCACTAACATACACAGAAACTAAGTGTTGTTTGTTAAACATTCAAAAAAACTTAGTGATAGACTGTGGCTGAGTGCAGACAAATTCTTTAAAGACTCTTATCCAGGTTCCTGATGGCGGCAACTACAAATGCGGGAGAAGGTCCACGTCCCGGTAATTCCGTTCCCTGCAACAAAATAAGAATTAATCCTTCCTATTTAGAAGGTAAAAGTAGGTGGCGACAAAAAATTTGACTAAGAATAGAGTTCCGTCCGGTCACAACCTTACATCCTGTGCTTGTCCACGGATGGAAGTGATATGAAATCCTTAAACGTATTTTTTATTGGGACGTTTCGATCGTTTTTTATTTTTTGATCATCATCAGCCTTTATACAAAATAAATTAAATAATGAAAATAAAATACATAAATCATAGAAGGAATAGAGAAGTAATACAATTCGAATGAGTGAATACAATAAACACAAGTACGCACCTTAATAAATTTTCAAATATGTAAACCGCTACTACACGTCAACAAGTAAAAAGAGTCAATCCGATAAACAGAGGTCAAAGATCCCATACCGGTGTTTCTAAGAGCGAACAATAAAAGTGTAAGAAAACCAAAAGATGCAAAGATAGTTTAAATTAAATTTCTCTCGAACCAATTAGAATATTATTTTTTTAATAAATTAATTAGTGAGAGATCAAGAGATAAAATGCAATAAATAAATTAGATAGTCAAAAAGTAAAAATCATAGATGTCATAAAAAATTATAAAAATCACTTAGTCAAACTTACAATCAATTGAAAAACTAAAAAACATGACGACTCCTCTTACGACAATGCAACAGCAGTCATTGCCACACACACAACCGTCTCTCGCAATGTACAAACAATAATTGATCAATGCCGCGCAACAAAAGCGATAACCGAGTCTGACAAACATGTTTGGTAGGAAGACGAGAAAGCAAGATCCGAATTAAGAACTAAAGTTCTTTATTAACGGAATATATGCGGAGTCAATTCTGTATCTTTCATTAAGTTTAAGCCGTTCTTTTGCATTTTTATATGTAGCATCTCCGAAATCAACCTTCTGTGATAAAATTGTTCCGAATCAAGAATCTCTACATTGTTCCATGCAAAATAATGGCCCATATCGCTCCGGTGTTTACTGATCACTGATTGACGATCATAAACCTGACGAAAATTGCGTTGGTGTTCGGAGATTTTTATGCGTACCTGCCTGCTAGATTGCCCGACATAAGACGCGTCACATAAAGAGCAATTTATTTTATAAACATTGTTACAGTTGGAACCATGGTCAAGTTTGTCTTTGTGTACTTTAATATAACTCTTAAGAGCATTGAATGCCCTGTAAGCAATTTTAAAATTCGAATTACTTAATGATCTGGAGATGCTACTCGTAACCTCCGGCAAGAAAGGTAAAGTTATAAACATTGCAGGATTCGAAGGAACGCAAGGAACTTCACTTGCCTCTCCACCAGTTTCAATTGAGGCAATCTCATCATTCACCACATTCAGTTTATTGTTAAATAAATAATAAAGTCTTTTTGTAAAGATTTTGAAAATCATGTCTAAAGGATAATCGTTTGCTAATAAAATTCGCATTGCCTTAATTAAATTGTCTTTATGGTATGTTGGATGTGAGAGTAAAATGGCTCTCTCTACAACGCCCGAAACAACTGCTATCTTTTTTGAGGATTGCTTGTTTTTGAGGATGGTGCGAGGAAAAATTGAGATAACGTCCCGAAAACGTAGGTTTTTGGTACCAATTGCAAATAAGTCCGTCATCAACAACTATAATTGAGGTGTCTAAAAAATTGATTGATCTATTCTCTTCAATTTCTATTGTAAATTTTAAACGAGGGTGATAGGAATTGAATGTTTGAAAAATAAGATCAATCTTATCTCTTGGAGCTGACAAGAGGATGTCATCTACGTATCTGTAATAGATAAGTAAAGTCATATATTTAATTTTCCTAGACAACAATCCTCTAGATCTTGCATAACTATATCAGCTATGACTGGTGAGAGAGATCCCATGGGAGTACTAAATGTTTGTTGATATGTATTCCTATTGAATATAAAAAAAGTTGACGATAAGACAAACTCCAATGCCCGAATGAAAGAATCAAGTGGTATCTGTGTATGATCTTTAATAAAATCTCATCTCCTCCTCACGCCATTCAAAGCTAAATCTAATGGTGTGTTGGTGAAAAGTTGATGAAAAGTGAGACAACATCAAGCGACAATAAAACATCAGACTCACAAATACGCAGGCCCGAAAGATTTCCGACCAAATCAAAACTGTTATTAATAAAACTATGATGTTTAGGTAAGCTTCTATGTAAAATGTTATGCAAAAAGGATGCAAAAGTAAAAAGTGGTATTGACACTGGATACTATAATTCTATACGGAAAGTTCGGTTTATAAATCTTCGAAAGTCCGTAAGCTCTGGGTAAACATTTGTCATTACATATTAAAGAATAGTACAACTTCGAATTTATGTAGTTCACTTCACGTCAAGATCTTAAACAATCATTCAGCTTTCTCTCAATGTCTTTAGCCCAGTTCTTTTTACTTTTTTAACTCTGATGTACGTATCCGTGTCATTTAACATCAGTTCTATTTTTGCAATATAATCTTTTTTATCTAACACAACAGTGATATTGCACCAGTAACTTGTCTGCTTTAGTGAATATATATATATATAACGGAAGAACATAACTTTATTTATTAAATTGTTTTGAAACTTGGCACGAAATAACTACAAACTGTATATTTAAATTTATAAAGTAGAAAATTAATTCCAAAAACGGAATAAACAAATTGTGCATAAAAATCAAACTCAATACCACCGAACGCGGTGGGCGCGGGGTAGTTCATCGCGGCGTGGTGGTGTCGCATCGGCAACACCTCCGATATACTTGTTTTTTAATCACTTGTTTTGAAACTTGGCACAAAATAACTACAAACTATATGCTTTAACTTTATAAAGTAAAACATTAAAAATTGCTTTAATACTACAAAAAATTCTTTTTCTATAAAATTATAAAACAAATCTTATAGAAAAAAATTTTTTCTAGTATTGAATCAATTTTTAATTTATTACTTTTTAAGTTTTTATTTTCTACTTCGTAAATTTAAAATATAGTTTGTAGATATTTTGTGTCACGTTTCAAACCAATTAATTAAAAAAAGTTATATTAGAGATTTGATATTTGATGCTTTCGCGGTGTGTAGTATTAACATACAAAGATGTTTTTTCGGGTTTGAACCGCGTTAGTGTCATTTTAATACCGACGTTTCGTGAACATTACAGCTCACTTCATCA
>NW_018021022.1:8729-17922 GCF_002006095.1 Pseudomyrmex gracilis | reverse complement strand
ATCTAGCGCTATAAAAAGGGACACCTGACCAAGAGCATCTCAGTATCAGGCTGCTCTTCAAACCCTGATGAAGTGAGCTGTAATGTTCACGAAACGTCGGTATTAAAATGACACTAACGCGGTTCAAACCCGAAAAAACATCTTTGTATGTTATATTAGAGATGTTACCAGCGCTAAAAAATTTTTTTTATTCGTTTTCTGAATTAATTTCTTATCATAAATGTATCATAAATTGAAAGTTTGTCTGTAGTTATTTCGTGCCAGGTTTCAAAAGTTTATTAAAAAAAGTTGTATCGAAGATGTTGCCGGCGAGAAAAAAATTTTTCAATAATATTACAAAATACAAAATGTGTGATATCTTGAAAAACTTACCTTTTTAAAAAAAGGTAAGAACAGGTGCCAAGTACACGCACAACACATATCGTATTTAAACTACAAAATCTATTCTACAAAAGACGTGATATATTTTATAATAATAATAAAGTAGTAACGCCAATAGAAAAACGTTATATATAATTATAAGATATTTGTGTCAAAACTCAGAAACTTATGTAGACTGTATGGGTTATGTTTTATATCCAAAATACTCGGTGTTATAGATAACAAAACGATTTGTTAGTGAAACTAACAAGTAACCCATCAAAACTGTATTGTTTTCGTAATTATTTACAAAAACATTTACTAGAACACAGAAGTGTAACAAAAGAAAAAAGATTTTTTAATAAAAAATATTTAATGCAAAACAACTTGGCGCGGCTGCACCTCAAATAGTGAACTAAAATATGTTTATCAGGCACGTGCATAAAGTCTGACATGATAAATACTCAAGAATTATTATCAATAACAATTTTACTTTTATTATAATTTTATAATAAAAGTATAATTCTAACATATAAAAATTATACTTCTCTCTCTAATATTTAATATGTGTATAACATATGAATGTTATGAAAGACACTATACTCTTACTCAGCAAACATCACGTGTCAGCACGCCGTGAAAAGCATATTATGTCAAAACAATATGTTGGTACAGTGCTGTTCAGTGATGCCGCACGTTAGTATGCTAACAAAATGATATCATGGCGTGCTGAGATGAGCCACTAAAAGACAGAGAGTTTGATTCCCCTGTAAAACCAAACTTAACATGTCATAAACGCGTGTAAGACAGCCCGATACATGCTTATTTTCTGATATTTGTTAATTAAGATCTCGCTTCCACCTGTCTACGAGAGATGTTAAAGTAATTATCGGGTACCCTGCATATGATATGTACTCTAATAACATAATACACGATGTGACGTTGCAATTTTGGGCAAGAAAAACCAAAGATGTAACAATCAATTTTAACTAGATTTTATTCAGCACACTATTTTATAGATTATTTACACTATTCTATAGATTATTTACACGTATTGTATACAATATCGTTTTTAGCACATGCCAATAATTCGCAATCTATAATTGCGTTATTGTTATGTTATGTTCTGGAGACTTCACGGTTCCATTTTTCTTGCAACGCGCTGATATAGAATAAATTCCTTCCTAGGTGATAAATAATCAGGAGTAATGAAATAATAAATATTCTCCCTTTTCTCCTTCTTCAGAAAATCAAGCAAACTGTCCCAAGTAAAGAGATCATCGGCTATTGGCGATCCCGGAGACTAATTAACAAATAAAATTTCAAACGCTTATACTTGGTGAGGAAGAGGTTCGAGTCCTCTTCTATGATTGGAGGAACCCTCACTTCTTTGAACATTTTTTGTATAAAAAGAGCAACTCGGCCGACACCAGGACCAGAAGTGTCTCTGATGGAAGTGTAGAGTTGTCTTTCTAAACACATTGTGAGTGCTTGAAGTGCGAAGTACCGCAACAGAACCACCTCAGGGAAACGCCGAAGCCGCCCGAGTTTGGAATAACCACCCACCTATAGAGAATCCACGAAGAATCTACGACCTCAATTAAGTAGTAAGTCCATATAAAATATGTAGTAATAATTGCAATCTCAACGGAGGTTTCACTAAACATAAAATCTAACTTGCGACTCTCGAGATTGATATTCGAAAGGATACACAAAATTATTGAAAAGGAAAATTTTACAAATTTTTGACAAACAAACCATTCTCTCCTACAAATCCTTTACCTCTCTTCACCAATTAACCTTAATCGAAAGAGCCATCCCCGATTACGATCGCGGGAAGCAGCTGATCCAGAGCTCCTCTCTCTCTCTCTCTCTCTCTCTCTCTTTCTCTCTCTCTCTTTCTCTCTTTCTCTCTCTCTTTCTCTCACATTCTCTCACTCTCTCTCTCGCACTTTCTTTCACTCTTTCTTTTTCTCTTTCGCACTTTCTCTAAGTCTCTTTCGCACTTTCTCTAAGTCTCTCTCGCACTCTCTCTCACTCCCTCTCACTCTCTGTTACTCTCTCGCACTCTCTTTCACTCTCTCTCACTTTTTCTTGCACTCTCCCTCTCTCTCTCTCTCCCTCGCGAGTAGAGAAGACGTGTCACACATCGCTCCGTAAAAATTATAAGTTTTTAGTGAGTAAGTAATCAGGAAGGGTAGTAAAAAGTGGTTTAACTTATAGAGCCATAGAAAGTGAGTAATTATGAGTATTATTTAGCCAGAGGATATGCTCAATTATGGCTGTGAGAAGTGCATTTCTTGTTCGGGATATCGAAGTCTTACAAGACAGGTAGACATTTTACGTGGACACAAGAGAGCTGACGTGTGTAAGTGGATCACAGATAAATGATTGCTTACGCTGATATTAACGAATTTGGTCGGTAATTATTAGCATGGACGATGAATATGCAGAATACCGATGTTCGGCATGTAAGAAGGCAATAAAAAACAAAGTTGTTAAGTGCAGGTTTTGTGTCAAACTTTTTTACCACCCGGGATGTGTATGTAAACATAGAGTTTACGATAGAAACCGAGAATTAGTGTCATGTGCTGGTCCATTTTAAGAGTTTTTCGTTGAAAACGGCCAAGAAGCAAATATGAAAAAAGCGCCGACAACGGCAGGGAGCATCAGAGATAGGACAGGATCTACAGGATCTATAAGTTCTGCGAGATCGTTCACGGCACTGAGTAGTGGAAATAAATCATCAGGAATGAGTGGATCGACTGGCATTGATGGAAAAATAGATTATCTTATAAGAACTGTGAAAGAAATCAAAGATGAAACAACCTGTAAGAAAGAAATCAAAATGATGATTAAAGAGATAGTTCGAGAAGAATTGGGAAACGTTAAATAAAAACTGGAAAATTAAGAAGAATGATACAAGGAGTAATGCGCGAACCAGCGTCAGGAACGCAAAGAAGCTACAATAAAGCGGTTAAAGAAATGAAGAGAGAAAATATTATAATTGTGAAGCCAAAATTGGAACAAGAGAGTAAAACCACAAAAAAGCTAATAAAAGAAAAAGTGGATATTAAGAACATGGCGATCGGAGTAACGAAATTAAGAAAAGGAAGCAAGGGAACTGTAATAATGGGATGTAAAACTGGAGAGGAAATAAAAAAATTGAAGAAGACAGTTCAAGCTAAACTAGAAGAAAATTATAAAGTAGTGGAATCACCACAATCAAAGCCGAAATTAAAAATTATTAATGTAGGAATAGAAGAGATAAATTTAAATGATGATAAACTTATATCTACGATAAAAAGGCAGAATAAAATGGATACAATGAATATGCGAATAGTGAAGAAAATAATTAAAGGAAAGAAAAATAATAACAACTAGTCTAAAAAACAAGAAACTGAAGAGGGATCAATAATATTAGAAACAGATGATGAAACACACGAGTTGAGTTTGAAGAAAAGTAAGCTAAATATAGTGTTACGTTTTGGGCCTACGGTAACGGTCGGGCCCTTGAGGAGTGACGCAACTGACATACGACACTTGCGTGTCTACTCCCGGCACAGTGACCCAAAGAGATACGAGCGTCAAGTGCGCGGGTCGAGCAAGATTTTGGTGTCGTAAACAAGCCAACGAGTGTTTCTCGCTCTGGCTTGTTTAACGGCTTCTCGCTCGTCGGTTCCTTTTCGAGTCTTAGATGCGAATCTAAATTACTCGGGACGGAACCTGGCGATCAACCGGAGGATGACAGGAATGAGAACGGTTAAGGTGAGGTCCAAGGGTTAATTAATTTTAGTCAATTTTATTTAGGCACCATTCTATTAACATTTCTTCATTTATTTCGAGTATTACAAGTTAGATGTAGTCACAATCTGTAGTTTTTATGGGTGTCAAATGTCTATGTACGCATGAGTGAGTGTGTGATTGTGTGTATCTATGTATACATGTGTGTGTGTGTGTCTTAGTCGTCCAGGGTTACCTCAATTACTTCCTTTATTACTGCTGATGGAGGAGGATAAAAACGATAAAAATAACTGATTAGAACTTCGCGGACATCAGGGAAACCGGGAAATTTTACGAGGATAGTATGGTCGAGAGGAAGAGTAGAGACGGCGCGGCGAAAGGAGTTTGGAAATCTTTTTCTGAGGTCGAGAATTAATTCATCTTCAGAAGGAGGAGGATTGGCGACGTGGAAGGTGTTGGCCAAAAGAATAAAATTACCTAACTAGTGAGGAAGTGAATCTTCTTCATCGCTAGTTGTTTCGGATTGTTCATCGTCTACTGGTTGGTCTCGTGGTGATTCTGGAGAAGGGGGGCGAGGTGGGTGACAAAGGGAGGAAGGAGGATGAAAATCTGGAATTTCCTCAGGAAGTACGGGGGAGTAAGAGGGCGAATCTAGAATCGACGGCTGTGGAGAAGGTAGAGTGGGCGTAGGAGAGAATGTCGGAGGGGACGACTGAGTCTCCGGTGGCAGTGAGTGAGTCGGCGAGTGTTCTACATTATTAGGCGTTTCCCTTGGGATACTGTCAACTTGGGTGATCTCATCGAGTCGACTGGCGAGTTCCTTCCGCCGAAGGGTCCGATTGCGGCGATTGCGCCTGGTTATGATCGCGTTTCGCGATCTCAAGCGGATCCGGGGTTCCACTTAAAAAATGAACTTCACTTTACCGACCAATACTTAACTAAAACGGTTACTATGTCAACATAAATTTGCAAACTAATTTCTGGAACGCTGCTCAGCGCCAAAACTTGACAGTGGCTCAGAACGACCCGAGAGATCGCGAGTCGCTTGTCTGAGTTAAAAGGGAGTCAGCAGCGGCTCAGAACGATTCGAGAGATTGTGAGTCGCTAGTCTGAGGTAAAAGAGAGTCAGCAGCGGCTCAGAACGATTCGAGAGATCGTGAGTCTTTATATGAACTAAAAAGGTCAACCTGACAAGGTCAACGCTCCGGATATCAGCGGTGTCGTGAATATGATAAGTTATTCATGAAACCCCCGGTCTTACTACTTAAGCTACTGTAACTTCTATTTTCCTTTTCACTTACTACTTGTTGAAGCCGAGTGATAAATGCCGGGATCTCCACCTAGGTCGGATCTGCAGAGTGGCAAGCTGGATTGGTTCCTGTTAGCGGTGGCCGTTGTCAAGATACAGACACTACTTGCTGATCACTTTCACAACTTCGGACTTTACTTAGAACCAAGACCGCACTCTGAATACAACACTTGATTACTTTGAATGGTGCGAGGTAAAGACGCTCTTCAGCTCCGAGTTCCAGCATTTGTACTTGGCTTTTCGGCCCCCAGATACTTGGGTTTTGCCAATCAGATTTGGATTCTGAATCCTTTCTTATTATCTAGATTAAAAATCGGATCTTGATTCGCAGATCCGCACAAGCGAGAGCGCCAATCACCGACGTCGGTCAAATCGGCCTAACTATCCTTTGTTTATAATTTGCTATCAGCTTCGCGCTATCATGTTTAATTTGCGCGACTGACCACTGACTTGGTTTTGATTTCGACTTCTCTTCCGGAAATAAGAGGATCTTTGATTTCCATCCGTCCGATTTGAGTTACCAGCCTCGGTTGTTGTGCGAAAACTTTTATCGTTCTTTATTTTACTGCGAATTAGAAATCAAATCCGTCGGCTCATCGTGGCAATATCCAGCGTCTAAACTGATTACAATTCGTTTACTGCCACTGGCCGACTCCTCGTTCTCCATCCAAGAAGTTTATGTCTAAGATTACAGTTAGTTACGATTTTAGGACCGGCATACCGTTCCCACGTTGCAAAAAAAGGGACCGTGAAGTCCATGACGTAACAATAGGATGGAGGAAATGTCCTGTATTTAATCATGTTAGTGTTAAAAGATGTTTTAAATGCTAGGGTTATTATCACATAGCTAAAAACTGTGTGAAAGACAAGACATGTCACAAATGTACAGGAAATCACAACTCGATTGACTGCTTAGCGACAAAGAAGAAATGTGTAAATTGTATGTTCAAAATTCGAACATACAACCTAAAAATAAATTACGAGCACGTCGCTCTCAGTATAGAATGTCCAACTTTTAAAAGAGCATTACAAAAAGAGAAGAGGAGAACTGGCTAGAAGGACACTAAATAGCAACTACAGGAATATGTGGAGCTGATGCTATATACAAATGCGCAAAGTCTAACGGCGCATAAAGATGAGATACAGCATCAGATTTTGAAGAAAATAAATCCTGCATTCTTAGCACTGTCGGAAACTAGATTGACTAATGAGATTGAAGATAGCGAAGTGAGCGTTCAGGATTATAGTATAGTTAGGTGTAATACTAAAAACAGAAATACAGGAGGAGTTGTTTTATATATAAGAGACAATGTTAAATATGAAATAGTATTAGCAAAAACCTTAAAATTGAACTGTTGGTGTGTAGCGGTAGAAGTAAAAGAAAAATTGTGTAAAAAGGTGATTATGGTAGTATATCATTCACCAAGCGCATCGCATGGTGACTTTATCAGATTTCTGGAAGATATAGTAGAGGAGTTAACAATAAAAGAAGAATGTATAGTAATTGGTGACTTTAATATAGATCAATCAATCGCCCGTGACAGGTTCAAAGTAATTAAAAAAGGCCGATACAGGCAGTATATACAAGATGAAGGTGTATAAAAAGAATTCTTTATTCAATAGACCAAACGTTTCGATCCACAAGTTTGGACCTTCCTCAGTGTAAAATGTTACATCTGATAAGAATAATAAATTAATTAGCGCAAATCATACATTGTTATACAAAGTAAAAAATGTAGCAAAATAAATAAACTCACTAAATTAAAACAAACTAAAATTTCACATCACCACAAAATATTCAATGATGTAAATTGTAAGAAATACAAAACTGTGTACTGAAAAGAAACTTGACAACAAGTAAATATATAGAGATAACCCCCACTATATGATCAAAGAACAAAAGTACGCAATAGGTCGAATAACATGTTTATAAAATTAAAGTTTAAACTTTTGATTTATACAATTCAAGAAACGAAAAATATGGTTTCAAACTGTCAGTATCCGACATAACATTTAGAGAGTTTTCTTGCAACTTAATGTAGAGCATTTCAGAGACTAATCTTTTATAAAAAAATGTCTCAGTATCTAAGATTTTTACATCATTCCAATTGAAGTCATGACCAGTCTCTAAACGATGCTCCGTAACCACAGAAACCACAGCTGAATTTCTATTAATTTGATTTNTATGTTCACTAATTCTTGTTTTTAACTTGCGCTTTGTTTGTCCCACATAAGATACATTACAACTATTGCAATTAATCTGATACACACCACATCTTTATTTTGATCATGGGTTAACTTGTCTTTCCCGACTTTAATAAATTTACTCAATTTATTCAAACTACGAAAAGCCAAAGATATCTCCTTCGTTTTTTTAAAACATCTTGAAATAGAACATGATAGTTCTGGAAGAAATGGAATAACAAAATATTTCTTAACAGCCTCAAGATCACAAGAAATCAATTTATTGTCGATGTTTGAATTTAATCTGTTATTGATTAAAAATTTTATTCTATATTTGATTGTCTTAAAAATAAATTGTAGAGGATAGCTATTCATAAGAAGCACCTCAATCATAAATTTAAAATTTTTTTGTTGAAAACAAGGGTCAGACAATAACATAATTCTGTCAGCTACAGAGTCACATTGCCTTTATCTGTTGATCGGACTTCTTATTTGGAAAAAATTAACGAATTGCTTAGCGATGTTACGACGTATTCTTTAGTTAATAGAAATCCTATTAAAAACGGATCACGCATGGCTTCAAGTTAAATTTGGTGCTAAGAGAAGTGAAACTAACTATAGAGAATTTAGCGCTAGAAGCTTTAAGGAATTTGATGTAAGTGAATTTACCAGATTAGTGGAAAATAAATAGCATAAAAGACAAGATATGGATGTCAGTATAAGAGCGACAAAGCTTGTTGACAGTATAGTAGAAGCATTAGATATAGTGGCGCCGATAAGAAATTTTGAAATTTTAAGAAGAAATTAAATAAGGCCGATACAGGCAGTATATACCAGATGGAGGTGTATAAAAAGAATTCTTTATTCAAAAGATCAAACGTTTCGATCCGTAATTTGGACCTTCCTCAGTGTAAAAAGTTACATCTGGTAAGAATAATTAATTAATTAGCGCAAATAATACATAGTTATACAAATTAAAAAATATATCGAAATTAATAAACTCACTAAAATAAAACAAGATGAAATCTCACAACATCACACAAAATATTAAATGTTGTAGAATGTATGAAATACAAAACTGTGTACTGAAATGAAACTTGGCGACAAGTAAATATATAGAGATAACCCCCACTATATGATCGAAGTACAAAAGTACGCAATAGGTCGAATAACATGTTTATAAAATTAAANTCTAAACTTTTGATTTATACAATTCGAGAAACGAAAAATATGGTTTCAAACTGTCAGTATCCGACATAACATTTAGAGAGTTTTCTTGCAATTTAATGTAGAGCATTTCAGAGACTAATCTTTTATAAAAAAATGTTTCAGTATCTAAGATTTTCACATCGTTCCAATTAAAGTCATGACCAGTCTCTAAAAATAGTCTGTTAAAAATATTGAAGACAGTCTTAATAAACTGTTAAAGATTTGGGTGCAGAAAGAATTTATTTNTGATATCACTTTTAAATCTATCAAATCTAGTGATGGCTTATTACCTCGAGCTTACGGGATACCTAAAATTCACAAAAAAGATAATCCGTATAGATTGATTGTTTCTACGATAAATAGCCCGTTGCATCGCTTTGCTGATTT
>NW_018021022.1:0-7184 GCF_002006095.1 Pseudomyrmex gracilis | reverse complement strand
TTTTACACTGAGGAAGGTCCAAATTACGGATCGAAACGTTTGATCTTTTGAATAAAGAATTCTTTTTATACACCTCCATCTGGTATATACTGCCTGTATCGGCCTTATTTAATTTCTTTGAACCTGTCACGGGCGATTGTTTGTTTGAAATTTTAGATAATAGTGATGAGCCGAATGTAGCCGATAAATTTAATTTATGTTACATAAAAAGTATTAATAATATAGTACAATCTGTAAACGTAGGTAGGTCCAGCGGTACAAATAAAAACATTATTTATGTTATCAAGGACAAAAGAATTATGGAAAATTTCGAGATGATAGGGCTAGACGAGTTAGAGAAAATTGTTATGAGTTTACCAAAAAAGAAAGGTACGGATGAAGTGATAATTAGTGATGTAATAAAAGCAGCTTTTTGCGTAATAAAAGAGGAGTTTGCAGATATAATAAATAGTTCTTTGAGAGTTGGTTATTGTCCGGAAAGATGGAAAACTTCGACAATAGTGCCGATACCAAAAATAGATAAAGCGAGAAAAGCAAGTGAATACAGACCTATTAATATATTACCAGTATTTGAGAAAGTGTTAGAATTAATAGTAAAAGAACAGCTTGAAATGAAAAAAATTAATACTGTTTCTAGAAAGTAATACTATTATTACAGAGCATCAGTCGGGGTTCAGAAAACAGTATTCGTGCGAAACAGCGATTCAAACTGTCATTGACAAATGGAAACTAGTAGTGAGGGACAAATAGTGGGAATAATTTTCATGGACCTTAAAAGAGCGTTCGAGACAATAGATAGAGAAAGATTATTAGGGAAATTGTATCAGTATGAAATTAGAGGAGTGGTCTTAGAATGGCTTAAATCGTATCTAAGCAATAGGAAACAGCAAGTGCGATTTAATCATAAGTGATCTAGATTACTAACAACAGAATATGGAGTACCACAGGGATCAGTACTGGGACCTTTGTTATTTGTAGTATATATAAATGATATAATCAAAATCTGTCCAGAAGGATGCAGTATAAAAATGTTTGCTGATGACACCTTAATATACGTAAGTGGAGAAAGTAGTATGGATTTAGAGAGTAAAATGAATACAGCATTTAATGTAGTCGAGCAGTGGATAAATATAAACAAGCTAAAAATGAATGCGGGATAAACGAAATTTACGATAGTTAGAAGTATACGAAAAGAATTGAGAGGTAATATATTACATTAAAATGCCTGGACGGTATTGGGATAGAGCGTGTAGAAACAATATCTAGGTATAATTATTGATGACAAACTAAGATTTAAAGCTCATTGTGATTATATGCTAAAGAAAATAGGTAAAAGAACGAGTTTCTTGAATAGAATAAGCAACTTTATATCAGCGTATACTAGATGTATTATATACAAGACAATCATAGCGCCGCACTTTGAGTATTGCGCAACGCTATTACTAGATATGGGTGAAACGCAACTAAGTCAGTTGCAGATAGCACAAAATTGGGCTATGGGAGTAATATTACAGTGTGATAGGTATACCAAAGTAGAATGTATGCGGGATGCACTGCAATTTATGTCTATAAAACAACGGTTACATTATAATGTTTGTATATTTATTTTTAAGATCTTAAGAAACTTGTTACCATTAAGAGATAGGTTAGAAATAATAGAAAGTGAAAAAAAACGAGGCAAATTGGAGACATTAAAATAAAATTCAGAAAAACGAAGAGCGCACAAAAAAGTATGTTTTACGAAGGGATAAAAATGTACAACGCCTTACCAGCGGAAATAAAAAGTAAAGAAAGACTCGAATCGTTTAAAAGAATGTTAAAAATATATGTTATAGCAAATGTTTGTTAAAACTGTATTTAAAATAGCTGAAAAAGATAAATACTGATCAATCAATCAAAATCTCTCTCTCTCTCTTTGGCACTACAAGTAAATAAAATAATAATAGTAATAAAAGACGACTCCGATTATAACTTGCGCACAAAAATTAGAAAAACCATTACATAAGAAAATAATTTTATTCCATTCAAGTGGAACCTCGGTACTCGCGTGTAAACCGTAAAAACTAACAGCGTTGTGTTGACGCAATCAAAGGTTGCGGCGAATCACAGCTCTCGCTCTAAGCGAAGCGGAGCCGGACAGGCCCACCACCACCGCGCTTCTTCTGTCGTAAATAAGATCGGAGAACAACGGCAACAATAGCAACAATGTTTTAAATAATAATAAAAAATAACGCCAACAATAATAACCCTTATGTGCACACCCAGGTACCCACCCCCGGGTCATGTGCAACGAAGTGGCGCTCACACTGCGCGAGCACACTGTGCCTCTTATACGCGAGATTCAGGCATTTCAGTAGAGGGGAGATTTGGAATCAGTCATTTCTTAACACCGACTGAACCGATCGACTTCTTTTTGGACTCGTTCGATTCGCGGTGAAAAAATGAAGAAAAAAGTATTCTTGCGTTTTTTTTCATTTGTAGCTTCTGAACGGAGATAATGGAAGATAAACAAAAATGTGTGTAAAATTTATTATGCCGATTTGTGTCCGGATCAAGAATGCGTGCCGAAATGTGTGCCCGAATGTGTGCCGCATCTCTTTGTGCTTCTAAGAGATGGCGGTATGAGCGCGAACGAAAGAAAAAAAAGAGAATTGTAATATGTGATGAGAGAGAAAAAGAGAGAGAGAGAGAGAGAGAGAGAGAGAGAGAGAGAGAGAAAGAGAGCACAACGATAAAATAAACACAGCGCAGGCGCACACATAATTGCGCTTGTTTGCCAAGCATTCAAGACGCATTCACACTGTTGACTATCGCGCATAATTGCACTATATTACACGACGATATATATATAATAATACAATATAATACAACCTATGTTAATTCGGTGATTGGAAAGGTCCCGAAAACGCGGTTTTACAATCAAGCTTATAAATAACGAATATACGCATTTGACTTATTTTAATATTCTACATTTAATTTAATGATACATAGTCCTTTTCGCAAATCGCGGATATCTCGAGAACCAGAAGAGATAGCTTGAAACTAATTTTACAGGTACCTTCAATCGGCTACTCTGCGATTTATGACAAAGAATGAATGTTAACAAATTAAATATTTCGAGAACGGTAAAAGTTAGAGCAAAATGGTTTTTACATCTCAGTTCCTATTGGTTAGTTGCAAAATATCACACAGTAAAAGTTTGATAATTTCTATTATTTAAATAATTGATTGTTAATAACTAAAGTTAGAAAGTTCAAACTAGACTGGTATTTTGCAGTTTGTTGCGCTAAGGATGGCGCAAACCGTTTTTCTCTATCTTTTTTAGTTTCAAAGTTATTAATTTTGCAACTAACTGTGATGTTGCGTGGTCCGACTTACGGGTGATAACTTATTGATCTTTGCGTACGGTTTAAAAATAAAATAAGTCATAAGGACATTTAATAATAAGCTTCACCGGTAAATTTTACTACGTATTATGTAAAAAATGCATTTGGACTGCCAAAATGTTTTTTGTTTGACATCAATCAAGAAAACATGTTCATGCGTAACAAGGATGGCCGTACTTTATTTGTTCTACACATTTAAGATTCGTTACATTGTTGAAGTAATAGTATTTCTCGGTTCTGTAATTTTATTGGAATCGATTTTGTTTAGCCGCGAGCCAGTGTGTCCACTTATGATTCTCTTAAAGCACGCTGCAGCAAATGGAAGGAATACTCACACAGGTGAGCAGCCGTGTACGTGTGCGCTCGACGCTTCGGCCGTCTTCGGGCGGTAAAAGAGAACAGAGATATGTTTACTGTCTCTTTCTTTCGAAATAGCTATAGCGTACGCGGCTAGCGCGAGTGGCTAAGCCTCGCGCTAGCAGCTGTTTATCATTTTTCGCCGTTTGTCCTCGTTCTTGCACTTATTTACTTACAGAAACATTTCGATTAAATAAAAAAATATTAACATCATAAAAGAATAATTAGAAAAATGAAACATATGAGGAGCATAAATGAAAAGTGAAGAATATAAATCCACTTTTGACACATTTCAATATGTACGTCTTTTTGTTTTAAACAAAAAAAAGTAAAGTATACTTAATTATATATTTAGCAAAATTATTGTTAATATAAAATACATAGAGATAAAAATATATTTTAATGTTGTTTGTTACAAAAAAAGTATTCTGTTAATAAACTTTTTACTTTGCGCTCGCAATTACATATAATATACATTAAAAAAAAAGTATTCTTGCAATAAGAATTTTAATATATTTAAATTTTAGAAATGAACTATGTACACATTGTTGCTTAACCCATTTGCATCACAAAGAAAAGTAAAAAATTCGTTCTTATCACCAAAATGTTTTTTTACTGTATTTAAATTTTAATGAAAATGTTACAAAATATAAAAAATAAAATCAATATTGCATAAATAAAGAATTTTGGTATTTTTCTGGTATAAATAATATGCGCTTTGGTGATAAATGCCTAAGTAAAATGCGCGCATATATGCGCTTATGATGCAAATGGGTTAACGGAAACCGCGAGAAGGTGGTGGTTTCTTTTGTCTAAAACAATGTAAAACATTTGTTTTGTTGAATATTGTAATAAATGTTTATATATACGTCTTTTAGCATAAAAAATAATAATAATTAAAATAAGTGAAATAATTCTACATGTTATAGTATAACACAATGTTTCAATAAAAATATAAATAAATACAAATATATAAACATTAATACACTATTTACAAAACCAATGTTGTGTGTGGCGACTATAGTCACCACCATTACCGACCGACGGCCGGCCGCGCAATTCAAGCGCGCCGCCGCTACGCGACGCATGGCCGCGAGCCGTAACACGGTAGTGAAAAATGCGGCGTCGTCACTATAACAGCGACACCGTATTGACACGATCCGAAAAGTTCCGGACAACAGAGAAGGACCGAACAGCAGGACTACCAGCACCAGGCAGACGACAAGGAGGTCAAGATCGACACCGAGGAAGCTTCTACAACCTCTCTGGCCAGAACTCCTCGATCACAGTCTCCAAAATCGAAGGTGCAGGTCCTCATTTCCCGGCTACCTTGGCAAGCCACCGGGATTCCGCTACATCACCAAGACACCGCTACGAAGCATCACCTTGGGACCTTCCATCACGCATCTTACCGGGTCTCACTCCCCGCTCCTCGGCCACTATATAAGGAGCAGGAAACACAAAGCGACCACAGTGACTGGGAGATCTCTCCACGGAGAACACGAGCCGTCCACACAGATATTACCGGCGAGATCCGCAGCAGAGATCACCGATCTACAGAGAAACGACGCCACCGCTCCCGCAGTCGACAACGCTTATCACGGCGATCAAACACCCACCGGGAGTACGTCGAAGCAAGAAGGATCACAATCATAACCGCTGTCATCGCAGGCTTTCGAGAAAACCACTTAACACTATAACACTAAACGGTTCTTGTCAGAACCTGTCTGTATATAGAATGTAAATAGTTGGACAAAAGAAATATATCTTTTTGGATATCAACAAGAGCGTAATCACTAGCGCTCCCTGATCTATCCACAGTCCCGGCTGCCTACCTCTCGCTGCTGATTCCTTATCTGCTACTATACGAACACGCCACATTGTGTATTTCCAAAAAGAATATAGATAGAACAGAACAGGTAAAAGCTTAGATAGAAAGGATAGAAGTAGAAAAGATAGATGAAATAAGAAGATAGAAACGAAGGAGAAATAGATAAGGAAAGAACAAATAGAATAGATAAAAACATTGAAAAAATATCTCGGACAGCACAAACTTTCAAGTGACATCTTAAAAACATTCGAAGTGCGTCCTTAAAAATAGCACATTTNCCAGATGTCTTTAGGACGTATTTTGCAGGTCTATGCTGTCTGGGATAAGAAAAAGAATACAATATAAAAAAAGACGCGCAATACATAGAGAGTGTTATGATTATTTTAAAGTCACTTTACACGAGTTAAACTTATCAACAGAAGTCAAAACAAAAATATTTAAGAAATTAAAATGCATCTATAAATAAATAAATAAATTTATTTATATATTTAAGTAAACAATTAAATATATGTACATATATATACAGGGTATAAAAAGTATCGGTACCGAAAAATCTTGAAAACTAAGCATGTTACAAAGAAGTGTTTCAGATAAAAGTTGTAGAGTTTTAAAGGATAGTTACTAATTTTATCAGTTTGAGTGACATTCCCAAGGACAAGGTTACCTTGATTTTTTTTTTAAGTGGACCACTCTACTTTTTATTGCAAATTCTTAAAGCTTAATTTAAGAGCTTTTCAAGACACTAATAGTTTATTTTTATTAAGTACTTTTTGACTTATGAGGGTTGAATTAGAGTATCGCCGGTATTAACATTATTTATTGACGGTATCATTCATTTCAAATGTTGCTTTATCTGAAATAACTATGTTGACTAAGAATATAAATTCTTTGTCAATTCTCTGCATTAGTTGCTCACAAAATTCGTTTTGATCAAAATTATCTTCGTAGAAAAAGTTCCGGAGTATTCTAATATTCAACTTTCATAACAAAAACTGCTTAATGAAAATAATCTTTATTATAATGTTTTGGAAAGTTTTTGAATTAAGCTATAAGAATTAAGTTCTTGAATTAAGATATAAGAATCTGCAATTGAAAGTAGAATGTTCCATTTGAAAAAATTAATGTGTTCTTGATTTGACCTTAGTGGCGCTTTTCAAAGTCACACTGATACAATTGATAAATAGATTCTTTTAAGCCCAACAACTTTTATCTGAAACCTTTTTTCATAAAATGTCTAGTTTTCAAGATTTTTTGCGGTACCGATATTTGTTAACTACCCTGTATAAAAAATATAATGTCTTAGAAAAGAATGTTTTTATTATTTTAAACTTAAATTTAATTTATAATTAAAACGGTGTTAATTATACAACTTATATGCATACATATATTGTGACGTGGTATTCGCGCCGCTCTTTCCCCGTCACAAAAGTTAAAAGATTTCGCGGGAGCCCGGGAAAACGAGCGCCAAGATCTTCCAGGACTTGCATGCATCTGCTTAGAATAGTCTTTTATTTTTATTTTTGTATTATATGTAATTGCGGCGCTTCACCGTCATGAAAACATCGAGGGACTTTTCGTCAAGGACAACGGCGGTGCCCGAACGAGAGAGA
>NW_018021021.1:68608-89658 GCF_002006095.1 Pseudomyrmex gracilis | reverse complement strand
CGCCGCTCGCGCCGTCATCTTGAAAAAATGACGTCTAAAATATGTTGTTTTGCAATATCTACTTACCAGTTGGTCCTACAATAAAAATAACTATATTTAATTTTGTAGAAAAGAACCATTCTTATAACCTTTGTCTAAAATATTTTTTTGTTTTTCTAATAGATAAAAAACTGCAGTGATGTAAAAACTGAATCTCGCTTTGCGAGAAAAGTTAAAACTTCATGCAAAATGTGAAAGATATTCACGTTACGTGTAAATATTCACTTTCCATAAAGCAAAGTTCAATCTAAGTGTTTAGTTTTTTGATAGTGAAGCTTTCTTGCAAAGAGTACGAAACACATCGCTTCCATGCATATGCATGCAATTGTAAATTTGTGTACATTCTTTATTGTTTGTAATATTGCCTTCTAATACTTAAAGTAAATCATTAAAACATTAAAATTCAAAACCTTTAAAATGTCATAATTGTACTGAAAGAACCAAGCTAATTACAGGTATAACAAAATCGACAACGTATCGTCTAAGCACATATGCGCGATCTTATATTTTCGAAAAATCATCAATAACTACAAGACGATCGTACTTTCAATAAAAAATTACAACGTGTCACACAATATAAACGTCTGTGTTAAAAAACCGATATTATTTATGTTGTAATCTATGTATCTACATTGTAATAAAAAGAATGAGGTTTCAAANTTTGTCGCTNGCGAACATCTCTCTAAAATTTCTTTCTATAGACGTTAGTCGAGGAGAAAAAAATATGTGAATGTGTTCACAAAACATTAATAGAAATAAATGCATAATGGTAAAAATTACGAAAAAATTCTAAAATTAGTTTATTGCAATTACAATTTTTATTATAAATAATTCCGTAATTACTATTGGTTTTAAAATTTACTATCTTTATTTCTTACAAACACACAAAAAAAATAAACTATAACGTAAATTATAACTTCTCAGTAACATTTTACAATTTTGAAATTTTAATTAAATATTCAACAATTTACACAGTTTTTTAACTTATATGATTAACATATCTTATACACCATTAAATAGTATTTCACGATATTAATTTTTCTCTTACATTTCTTACTTGTATACCTAGTTCTTGTGTGTAATATACACAAAAGGTCTATTTTATTGCAATTACAATTTTTATTATAAATAATTCTGTAATTAATATTGGTTTTAGAATTTACAATCTTTTTTTTTTACAAAAACAATATACTTTAACGTAAAGTAAACCTTCTCATTTAACATTTTACAATTTTGAAATTTTTATTAAGTATTTAACAGATTACAAGGTTTTTTTTAACTTATATAATTAACATATCTTATACACCATTAAATAGTATTCCACGATATTAATTTTTCTCTTACATTTCTTACTTATATATCTAAATTTTGTGTGAGACTTATATACTCCTATTTATGTGTAAGATGTTATACTGTATATATGCATACACATATATTTATATATGTATATTACATATACACGTAGTAACCATCGTATAACATAAAATATCCCACTGAATCTCAGTGTATCTCACTGAAAAGTTAACTTTATTTTATCACTAATATGCAAACTGTTAAATAGTAAAATACAAAAACTGTATTTCCACTTTTACTCAATTTTCCTAACTATTANTATGTTAATGCTATAAAATAAAGCTTACTTAAAAGAAAGAAACACAAAATTTAGACACAACAAATGAATAAAATTTTTCACCTACAAATGTTTGTTTTCAAAATGTAAACTGTCATAAAAAAATTGAATACAAAAAGTGATCCATCATAAAAAAGAAACTTATTTGCATCCATCGTTCGTAGATACGCGATAATCTATGAAATTAAAAATATAATGAGGATAACAATAAAGCGTAGTTTCCATTTGAACCAGAAACATACGTCGAATTTTAATTTTTTCGATAATGGCATCGAGAAAAAATGATTCCTAGAACAGAATACAAAATATATTTAAAGTAAAATCCTGAATACTTGTTTATAAATATTAAATATATGAAGTACGAAATATACTTTTACTTGATATAATATACACCAATTACATATAAACAATAGGTTTTACATATAAACATTACATATAAACGTTACGTATAAACAATAGATTATACTTGAAGAAAAGAAAAAAAACGCCCAATTCCAAAAAACTATTACAATAATAATTTAACTAATCTATACATACATTTACTATGTGATGCATATGCAGCAATTTCTTTAAGAATCTTGTGCTACCAATCTGAAAAAAAACATGTACTATTATCACTTAGTGTGATTTCCTTACATCGTGTAACACTATTCAATAATATAAACTCGAAAGAAAATGAAACATCATGTGATCATATACAATTATATGTAAATCGGATGTAATTTTGTATGATCGTATAAACTTTTAGATAAGTCAAATATGATTTTATATAAATTGAATATGATTTTATACGATCGTGTAAAATCAGATTTGAAATTTAGCGCAATCTGATTTTATAGAATCATATATAAGTACATAAAAATATGTACAATAGTATATACTTTCTTATATTTATATATGATCTTATAAAATCAAATCGCGCCAACTTTCAGATTTCATTTTACACGATCACATAGAATCATATCCAACTTATATAAAATCATATTCGACTCATATACAAGTGTACACGATCATACAAAATTGCCAATCCGACCCACATATACTCGTATATGATTTTCCATTGTTTCTTGAGAAATTATTTTTTCCTTATATCAAAAGCAGGTATGAATCTAGATAACACTATACCTCTTTACATTTTTTATTATATACATACATATATACATGGTGTTTGACAATTAGTGTAAAATCTCTTGTAGGCAGATAGAAGAAGTAAATCTGAGGCGAAAAGTCCTAAATTATCTTTTTCTATTACATATAATAAAAAGTACTTAGTGAATAAATCTGGCTACTCAGCGCCGACCTTTAGCAGGACGCTCGCCTGTGAGCCGCACGGAGCGCTTACGCACACCATGCGCGTGGTTGATTATTTACTAATTACTTTTTTATTATATGTAACCGAAAAAAGTGATTCTCGACTTTTTGTGAGTTTACTACTTCTACGAGAGATTCGCCTTCCTGCCTACGAGAGATTTTATACTAATTGTCGGACACTCTGTATATATGTAAAAAATACGGAAATACTGTTTTGCATATATGACTACAAAAAATAAAAAAATCATACAACATACCCTTAACAGACCGTCGTCTGAATATATGTTATTAATAATAGAATTTATTATTGCTAATATGTTCACGTCTCTAGAAAACAAAAACCAAATTTTCACTTCAAATGTAAAATTACTCTTATACATTATACAATACGACATGAGAATAATATAGAATAAAGTTGTTATAAAAAATATACAGATTATGTAAACTAGATAATCGTTTTANTATGTTAATGCTATAAAATAAAGCTTACTTAAAAGAAAGAAACACAAAATTTAGACACAACAAATGAATAAAATTTTTCACCTACAAATGTTTGTTTTCAAAATGTAAACTGTCATAAAAAAATTGAATACAAAAAGTGATCCATCATAAAAAAGAAACTTATTTGCATCCATCGTTCGTAGATACGCGATAATCTATGAAATTAAAAATATAATGAGGATAACAATAAAGCGTAGTTTCCATTTGAACCAGAAACATACGTCGAATTTTAATTTTTTCGATAATGGCATCGAGAAAAAATGATTCCTAGAACAGAATACAAAATATATTTAAAGTAAAATCCTGAATACTTGTTTATAAATATTAAATATATGAAGTACGAAATATACTTTTACTTGATATAATATACACCAATTACATATAAACAATAGGTTTTACATATAAACATTACATATAAACGTTACGTATAAACAATAGATTATACTTGAAGAAAAGAAAAAAAACGCCCAATTCCAAAAAACTATTACAATAATAATTTAACTAATCTATACATACATTTACTATGTGATGCATATGCAGCAATTTCTTTAAGAATCTTGTGCTACCAATCTGAAAAAAAACATGTACTATTATCACTTAGTGTGATTTCCTTACATCGTGTAACACTATTCAATAATATAAACTCGAAAGAAAATGAAACATCATGTGATCATATACAATTATATGTAAATCGGATGTAATTTTGTATGATCGTATAAACTTTTAGATAAGTCAAATATGATTTTATATAAATTGAATATGATTTTATACGATCGTGTAAAATCAGATTTGAAATTTAGCGCAATCTGATTTTATAGAATCATATATAAGTACATAAAAATATGTACAATAGTATATACTTTCTTATATTTATATATGATCTTATAAAATCAAATCGCGCCAACTTTCAGATTTCATTTTACACGATCACATAGAATCATATCCAACTTATATAAAATCATATTCGACTCATATACAAGTGTACACGATCATACAAAATTGCCAATCCGACCCACATATACTCGTATATGATTTTCCATTGTTTCTTGAGAAATTATTTTTTCCTTATATCAAAAGCAGGTATGAATCTAGATAACACTATACCTCTTTACATTTTTTATTATATACATACATATATACATGGTGTTTGACAATTAGTGTAAAATCTCTTGTAGGCAGATAGAAGAAGTAAATCTGAGGCGAAAAGTCCTAAATTATCTTTTTCTATTACATATAATAAAAAGTACTTAGTGAATAAATCTGGCTACTCAGCGCCGACCTTTAGCAGGACGCTCGCCTGTGAGCCGCACGGAGCGCTTACGCACACCATGCGCGTGGTTGATTATTTACTAATTACTTTTTTATTATATGTAACCGAAAAAAGTGATTCTCGACTTTTTGTGAGTTTACTACTTCTACGAGAGATTCGCCTTCCTGCCTACGAGAGATTTTATACTAATTGTCGGACACTCTGTATATATGTAAAAAATACGGAAATACTGTTTTGCATATATGACTACAAAAAATAAAAAAATCATACAACATACCCTTAACAGACCGTCGTCTGAATATATGTTATTAATAATAGAATTTATTATTGCTAATATGTTCACGTCTCTAGAAAACAAAAACCAAATTTTCACTTCAAATGTAAAATTACTCTTATACATTATACAATACGACATGAGAATAATATAGAATAAAGTTGTTATAAAAAATATACAGATTATGTAAACTAGATAATCGTTTTATTGCATAAAAATGCTTCTACATAAAAAATAATCTTTTTACCTTCCTATTCCATTTTCTAGTCCGATTCGTATAACATCAAGCGCTGACATATTTTTTGAATGCATAGCAAAAATTTTAAAAAGTAAAGTAACAGTAACACTTTTCTTTTCATGTACAATTTCTTTGTAAACATAACCATTGTCTGCATTTAAACTACTTGTACGTATTATTAAAGAATTACGATGAAGAACCGAGAGAAAAGACAACAGATTCTTGTACTGTTTAGAGCAAGGTAAGAATTCAAAAAGTTGTTCTAGTTTTCCTTGTGTCTGGTATATTTTGACTATATCTTCCCACACAGTAGATGTTACATAAGTGAAAGTGTCTACCATTAGTCTTTGGCAATATATCCACTTCTGCCAACTTGACAACAGTCTGCAAGAAAAAAATATATTATATAAAATATATATATTATATAAATATATTATATAAAATTATCAGAACATCGATTTATATACGGATATTGCGAGACAAACTCCAAGTGCCTCGGTGGCCTAAGGTGGCCCAGGGAAGGCGATGGGACGGAAAGCCGGAGATTCCAGGTTCGACTCCTGGCCGAGGAGTTTTTTTCGCAATATTTTCAAATTAGTTAGGGGGGTATTTGGGATCTTTCATATACGAGATGCAAATCTAGCATCCTATATGATTTTATGAATTGAAATTTCAATTCAAAAAACTCACTTGTAAAAATAATTTACATGTGAATTTCATACATGTGTATATATATATATATACATGCACGCTTATTCCTGCANAACAACCTGGGAATGGCTCGTATTGGCCTACGTACCTTCAGTACGTTGCTGGCAAGAACGTACTGAAAACAAAATACACTATTTTCTTACAATGCTGAAAACTTATCCCTGATAAGAAACCATTTACAAAATTATGTGACAAAATTTTGCACTAAAATTGTAATTTGCAATTATACAAATATATTTTATGAAATAGATGTAGATCATTGATCGTTTATAAAATATTTGTAATTGTTTGCAAAATTATTTTGNAACTATTATTTTGGCAAAAGAATAACGATATGGCGAATTATCTTAGCAGTATATTTGCAAAGTTAATTTCAAAAAAAAATTGTCCAATAAGTGAGACAAACATTTTAGCTATGTGATGTTTAAAATATATAGTAATATACTTGCATATGAAGAAATCATTGTAATTCATGCATATACTTATGGAAATGCATAACGACTTTTTTGCAAGTTTTGACAAATATTATTTACAACCTTTTATTTTGACAAAACTGTTACGTTATAGCGAATCATCTAAGTGCAATCATTGCAGGATCGTCGTTAGTCATGATGCCACTTTTTTGCAATATTTTCACAATGTGCCTATGAAAAACGAGCAATATTTGTGGCAAATTACCAACAATTTGCACTCAGTTGGCTATCTAGGACTTTACTTAAATAAATATAACTTTTCTTAAAGTCTCATCCATTAGTGTTATTCCATAGATATAAATCCAGTAGCACGGTAATATCTTTGTAATTTCAACGAACGTCAAGTTGCTATTAAGAAAATAGAATAACGTACTTGTATTTTGCAGGATCCCAAGAATGCACATCGAATGTTCTAATAACATGTTTTTTGCACTTTAAACTATCAAGGATGCATGTCCATTTTAAAACTTCATGATAGAATTGATTATTGGCACTATTTTCCGAAGAATGTGTATATGATATGTCATCAAGAAACTTATTCAATATTTCCAGGAGTTTATTCTATAAAAGCAAAAGATGTCATCTTGTAACATAGTGTTAATTTCCAAGTGTCTTTAATATATAATTATTTAACAATATCTTTGTGTTACTTAGTGTTCCATATCTAAACTATTGTAAATTCTACTAGTTTTGTGACATCTTAATATATAGCAATTTTTTTATTCTTTTTTAAGGTATATGTATGTTTATAAGGATTACAAAATTATTTTTTCTATTTAATATTTACATGTATTGCTAATAGTTTTTATAAAACTTACTGTTTTAAACAAAAAATATCGAATATTTGTTGTTTTAGATAGCATTCGTATACAGTTCTGAACCATTTTTTTCTATTACTTATAATACAGGAGTAATTATAGAATAAATCAGGCCAATCAGCGCAGACCTTTAGCCAGACGCACGTCAGTGAGTTACGCGCCTGGTGTGTGTGAGCACTCCGCGCAGTTCACTGACGTGCGCCTGGCTAAAGGTCGGCGCTCATTGGCCTGATTTACTCAATAATTACTCTTTTATTATAAATAATAGAAAAAAATGATTCAAGACTTTTCGACTCAGTTTTATTCCTTCTATCTGCCTACGAGAGATTGTACGGCAATTCTGGGACACCCTGTATATAATATATATATACTGTAGTATATATACATATATAATATATATATATATATATATAGTATAATTTATTTTTCTAACCTATTTTATTTTCTAGTTGACAATGAGCTTGCAATCATTTACTTTCGTAATGTACTAAATATATTATTATTTACCTTGATATTTCTTGAAAGAACACTTTCTGGGAACGGAACAATCTTCGACATGTTTTCAAGTGCAATAAGTACAGGATACCACGCTGTATAGGAATTGTTTCCATGAAATATACTGCTTGCAAGTTCAAGATATATGTCCAGATCAATTTTATCTGGAACATTATTTTCGTTATACTTTGTATTTTGCACCAAAAAATAAAAAGCATCGTCGAGAAGTTGTGCTAAAGTGACGTCAGACAATTCTGCGATTTTAGACCCTCCGGTTTTAAGAAAAAGAGCAATGTTCTTCCAAGAATAACGATCATAATTTACGCGATATCCTACGACAAAAAAATTGTTTAGAGAGATAAAATAAGAGAAAGCGAGAAACAACCATTATAATAGTAGCATTAACTGTAATAAGATAGTAAAAAGAGATTTACTATATACTAGGTGTCCCAGAATTGGTAAACCATTTTTCGTAGACAGATAAGACTAAACCTGAGTCAAAAAGTCCTTTACCATTTTGCTAAATTTGCAAGTAGTTACTGAGATTGTAATTACCAAATATCCGCGAATAAGCATCGGGCTATCTTATGCAAGTAAGACAGCCCAGTGCGCTTCGCGCGCTTACGATATTATTTGTAGCAACATATGGGAACAGCTAATATTACAGCATATACTATGATATATACAATGTAATCGTGCGAAACGCGCCAAACTGTCTTACGCGTGTACAACAGCCACATGCACGCTTATTCGTGGATATTTGTTAATTACGATCTCGGTACCTATTGCGAATCTAGCAAAATGATAAAGAAATTCTTGACTCAATTTTAGTTCTTCTATCTGTTTATAAGAGATGATACAAAAATTCTGGAACTCACTATATATATACATGTATATAGTATATATAATAATAAATAAAGAGCTCATAATTACATTACCTAATTGGTCCACGACAATGGTAATCTGATTTTCATGAAGTAGCGATAAAAACATTTTACTGTCTGGTTTTAGGATATGATAATGAGTGGAAAGAACTTGTGTGTTTAATAATTTTTTAAAGGTCACAGGTATCCACCATTTTTGTTTGCACAGCGTTTTGACAGTGGTATTAACGTCGAAACAGTCTCTAATCATTGCAGACACAGACTGTGTATCATTGTGTTGGTCTACTTGTATCACAGGATAACCACTTTGTGTTGTCCATAAAGTTATCATATATTTGATATCTGACGATTTTATGTATGAAACATTCTTATATAAAGAATACGTCTCAAAATTTCTATTCCATAACTTATCAAGAAGTGACAAGTTGATGTACGTGTTGTTTGATGTATTATTCCTGATAACAAGTATAATATAATTAAAATACAAAATATAGGAGTAATGCTTGCTGTAAAGTTTAAAAATAATATTTAATGTTTATTATAAAGTATGGACAGCTTTACTAAAATATAATGTAAAGAATTAAAATATTAATTAAAAATTGTTAAAATTCTTTGTACTCTAATGATTTATATATACTCACCTGTAATAATATAAGTGTACGGCTTCTTGAAACAGAAAAGTATATAGAACATCTTGTTCAAAGACGGTATTCAGCATATATAAAGTACTGAATGCTACAACATAATTCATACTGTTACAGTTTTAAAATTTTATGTAAAAAAAAATTATAATAATTAATACGTTTACAAATTGAAGCTTATTTAACTCTAACACACATAAAAATTTAAATTTTATTTTATTCATCTGTTCGTATAATTTCCAGTAAACACAAAATAACAGTAAGGTAATAAATGTTATAATTTTTCACTTAACAATGTATATGTGATGTTACACGCTTTGTACGTAGCAGTTATATTGGAGAGTGAAAAATTATACCATTAATGTTACGTTACGTTACTTTGTGTTTACTGGAACTACAGTACCACTTTAGTAATACTTCTATTCTTTGATCTACATATTCACACAATATCATCAAGCTTTCAATAAGAGTATTTTTCTCTAATTTGTACTACAAGTACAAATACAATTTCCGATGTTTATAAATTATTATTGTTTGTTTACATATAAAAGTACCAGAAATATTATATCACGTATTACATTAGTTTGAAAATTGTTAATCGATTTAGATTTTATCATATTTCAAACTACATGAAATATAAAAGTACAAGCTTTCAATATAAGTAAGGTACAAAATTTTAACTACAATTAACACAGTTTTCTTTTGTATTAACAATTATACAGTCTGTCGCACTAAAGCGACACATGTTTTAGACGTGGTACAAAGCAAACTACGACCAAACTCCAAAAATGTTCACTTACAATAAACATAGTAAAGATAATGAGTAGCTGTAACTTTGTACAGTATTTTTAGAATATGGTTTTTAAAAGAACATTATTTTTAAAAGATATAGAGTAAGATCTGATACTTTTTGGCCTATCATTTTGTAAACGTTGAGTTAAAGAAATAAGAGTACTCAATAAATTTCTCGTTCTTTACCTTTTTCTCGCCACAGTTTAGTAAGAGTTGAATTGCGTGATATGAGTGAATTTTCTCGAAATGGAGATTCCTTTGTAATTGCTTCTACATAATCGAAAAATATCCGTCGTGTTTGGACCACAATCGACTTTAGTAAAGATGTATTGTAATACTATCAAGAAGACAAAGTAAGGTACAATATATTTTGATGATGAGTACATACTTAAGCATCTCAGGTAGTATGTAAGTAATGTATTAGTGTAATAAATTTCCTGTGTTTTCACTTATCGTTTTAATCATGAATATCTCCAAGAGCTATATTAGTAAATTGATGATACTCTTGATTAAAAAGTTAAATGAAAACACAGGAAATCTAGTAGCAAAGTGAGGAAGAAAGTATGTAAATTATTCTCCACACACAAACATTATATATACATATGTTTTCATACTTTAATACTAATATGTCATACTGCGTAACATTTCAAAAAAACTGAAAGATGAATATATTACTATCAATGTAAACAATCCACATTATTTCTAAAATTAACACTGGTTTTTAACTATCCTATTTATGTAAAAATGGTTAAATAAATACTGCACAAGAATAATCTAACCTGATCGCGAATATGAACTCCGTATACTGTTGAAAATCCTTCAATAAACCAAACATCAGACTGTCTCAACGGAACTAACCGATCACTAAACATTTCTTGTATTACACTCCGTGCTACGGAACATGTTGCTTTTCTTTCTTTTATAATGGAATCTACTTCTCTGTCGTATATAATGTTACCTTCACTAAAAATAAAAATAATTGTTATTGCCAGTACAATTTTCTCAGTGTGTACAGAGTTATATTGTAGAAACTCGTTTTTGTATTGAATTATGCATCTTACCTCAAGAAAACAAACCTAGGAATTACTATATTTTCGTAATGAGTTGCGGTTATTGGAAGTAGTAAGTAATGAACATAAGACTGTGGAATGATATAATACCACATGTTTCTGAGAAGTCTGACGATATCAAGTATAAGAATTCGTGCATAGAATGTGCTATTTTTTAAGTCGCTTTCAATAATAACGGTATCGTTTCTTAAGTTGGTAAGTGTCTTATATACATTTGGTATGACAATTAATGCAACCGAATGCATAGATATTAAAGATGTGGTAGAAAATACTTTATAAAGTGTACTTTCAAACGTTTCAGGTATATTTATTAGAGCTGTACTTGTGTTCGTATGTTTAATTCGAATGGTAAATCTAGCCTTGGTAGCTGGATTTTCCCAATATGGAAATATCCATTCAGCAGGAATACGCGATAAAAACAGAAATCTAATAAAAACAAAATCAGATAGAACAAAATCACAATAGTACGGTAATAAAAACTACTAACATCTTATTAAAAATATAAGAATTATTATTACAAAAACAAACACAAAAAAATGTATTACTAAAAGAATGTAAGTCTATTTAGTAAATAACAATGCTGTTTAGAAAAATATATAATATTATTAACTGTATTTAGTAAATGACTTTATATTATATTAGTATATAAATTATAAAATAAATTTAGGAACTGTATTAAATAAGGTAAAACCTAGTAATATCATATATAGTAAACCATTTTTTCTTGCAATATTTAAAATTAAAAATATCTAGTGACTAATATTTTGATACTGTAGAAATAGATGTAGTTTAACTATGAAATTGTATATAGTTTGCACCATTATAAATATGTTACTATGCAATAAATTTTTATGCACTTACTCGTTTGTTACACTTTGGTTTAAGTATATAAAAACCATCGCAATTCCTTTTGAGGCACACTTATACTTTGAATTTATCACGTATTTTCCAGATTGTATAGGTACTTTTTCGTTTCGTCTCGCACGACATACAGAACCTTTGCACTGTTGTTTGGGGAAATTAATATCTACATTTTTGAATCGATTTTTGGTAGTATTTAACTGTGATATAGTGACTTGCAAATGTGGTATAGACATATAGAACTTTGTAACATTTAAATCTTGTATATTACAATAACGTCCAATTAGTAATTTAATGTATTGCTGGTCGCATGACACATTTAGTACAACAGTGGAATTGACAAAAACAGTAGTTTCTTGTATTTCTAAGAACATAGTATAATTTATCGGGTGTACACACTGTGATGTCTGAGACAAATTCTCATCAATAGAAGAAGTTATTCCGATACCAGATAGTGAGCATAGTGTTCCGAAGATTATAAGCATTTGCGTAATGCGTGCCTACAAAAGTATTTTGTTTGTTAAACGAGAAATACAGACACACATTAAAAAAAAGTAATACGCAAATTAGTATAAAACAACGAACGTTTGCAATATCAAATGCACAAACAGCAGTCGCAGATGTGTGACCATTATGAGTATGTTTATCAGAAAAGATGTTTTTTATTTTTATCACGCATACACATCACAACACATATCACGGATGTAGTTTTACCAATCCGACATACAAAGAGACGAATAAGAAAACAAAGTACAGTTGTACTGTATACCCCATGTGTTCGACAATATTTGACATTTTTGCAACAAAACTACATTCGAGAAACCTGTTTAAGGTAGTTCTATCACGAGACAAAAGTTCTGACATAAATTCTAATTTTTTATATAGTATTGTCTGAACCAATCTTCAATTTTTTAAAACAAAAAACAGTTGGTAATCGACCACTTTAATGAAACATATTAAGTTGAATAAAGATATAAAACATTGACATATGTAGTATACGTAAATTCTTTGTGTTCGTATTGAGGTGATTTAATATAATAGGTCTTAAGAGATTGAGAGTAAATCTAATAATAAATAAAAGTGTAAATTTTTATAGATCGACTTATATTTATTTAGATTTACTTTATATTTATTCAGATTTAATTTAGATTTAAGTAGATTTATTTTTCCAGTTTTTTTTATTTCGTTAAATTTAAGATAGATCTAATCCATTTTTGCTCGGGTAGACTTGAGATCTTTTCCAAAAAGTACCAACTATATTTTCAAACTGTCTACTAAGTAGACATTGAAACAAATAACAACGTTACCAACCAATTTAATTTAATAAATTGATCTAAATTGATAAATATCAAAATTTTAATCTGTACGTAGTATAGCCGCCATATGTGGCAACGCCGCAATTATACTCAATGTGATGTAAAATAGTTTAACTGATTTCATTAATAATTATATTTTTAGTTATGCATAGTACGCGATTTTTCTTGTAACTTTTAATAAACCGCTTTTTTTAACCACTCACGAAATCTGGCCCTACGTGATAGAACTACCTTAATTAGTTTTGAGCGCGTTTTGCATTGCATAATAAACTTATGGTTCGATATTGACTGTCAGATATTTGCATACGATTAGAAACGTTATATTTTATAACACTTGTAAATATTCAACAAATATAAGAAAACAAAGGAGTAAGAACTTACCATCTTCTATACAGTGATATTCAATGCATTAAGATATAAATCTTGCAAGAAATATTAGTATGAACTTCTAGTACAACGAGATCAAACCCGTAACGTTTGCGCGATCTTACCTCTTCGAGATATTCTCGAAAACTAAGAAACGATCGTTTCAGTGGAACAATATCTACGTGCCAGAAAGTAAACATCTGTGTTTGGGAAAACGACCTTATTTTTGTTCTCTTCTATGTACGTGTATGATGATAGAAATGTGGTTTTATATATGTCGTTTTCACGGTTAAATATGAGAATATAATTCTACATACAGACTGTTTTATTTAATAATTAGATAGTTTTCTTTGAAATCTACATTTGAAATAATGTTTTTAATTCACAAATCTTAGTATAAAATATTGTAAATATGCAGATATTCCACTGATAAAAATGCATAGAATTTGTTTGCTGAATAAATATTCGGAACTGCATTTAAAATCGCTATAATCCAGATTTTATTTTTTCCGTTTTACGCAAAAGTTCGCAGTGACTTGCGTGATGTCACGTTCATCGCGAGCGTTGTATTTTTCGGTAGCCTTTCTTTGAAAAAGATGTTGTACGACTTTACAGAGTTGCCTGACAAAAATAGAGACACGACATAATCATTTAATCAAGATGCAAGAAAAGGTTTTACAGAGAGAATTTTTGAAAAATCAATTAATTAATAGTAAAATTTTCATTAGTAAAAGTCTGTACTGATTGATGCAAGATAATTATTTGACATTTATTGTAACTTTAAATATACAATTCTAGTTTGTGCAATTTTGTTATTTTGATGAGAAGTGTGAAATTACTTGTAATGCATAGTCATACTTGTAACTCATACGACATTTATCACGTTATCGTAGTACATTTAAATATCTTTTACAGAAATTTACTACTTATAATTATTAAGCCAAAGTGATAAATAATTTACTAGTAATCTATGATCCAGGAATAATTTGGCAAATTACTGAAAATTATTAGATAATTACTAAGGACTTATTTCTGATGACTGAATAAATTACTATTTGTGAGTGCTTAAAAATTTGTTTGGGATTTATTCAAAAAATAAGTAGATTTTTCTAAACTATATTAGATTCTCTTTGGAAATTTTATATCAATTTCAATTAGTAATGTAACGTTGTGCGATTTAAAATCGAGAAATAGATTCTATCTAGAATCCAAGTGGAATTTTTTACTAAAAGAAAACAAATACCACTGGCACATAGTTTTGTGGAAGAGAAATTAATTCGAGGTTTTACTCAAATTAAGTTTCGGAGGCAAATCATCTCGCCGATCGACCGATGAACTCCATGGAAAAGAACCAGACCAAAAAAAATCTTAAAGATAATTTCAACTCGACATCTCTATATTCGCAGTCTTCTTGCTCAGTCCGCGAGACGACTTGTTCCGTAATAAATCGAAATTATTTTTATCTACTTATTCTCAAGCTATTTTACACATTTGATTTTATCTATTTAAATTATTATTTTTTTAAAACTATTGCAGTGCAATATACCTGCCACAATGGATAAAAATATTTCTCGTATTGTATTATTATAAATGTGCCGGTAAGTTTTGTCACAGCTAAATCATTCAGGCAATTATTCATCATAGAGCTTCAAAACTTAATTTATTTTGCAGCCATATTATTGAATCAGTGATTTATTATTAAGTCTGAGTAATGAATCACATAGTTCTTTTACTTAGCAAGTAATTCATTACATAATTTTTCAAGGATTCTTCAGTAATTTATTCCACGACTCATTTACTGGTCCAGCAATTGAGTCGTGTATTAAATTACTGAAGAATCATTCAGAAATTATCAAACACGCATACTACAATTACTAAACTACTGAAAATTATTGACACAGTAGTAAGTAAATTACTAAAACTCACTGTGATTTAAGAATTAAGTTACTTAACGACAATAATTAATCAGTGATGCCTCAATAATACTTTTCTGTAAGCAATAAACACAGTTATACATAATACTTGCCAAAAAATACATACGTAACTTAAGTAATATACTTCAAATTTTATCCAATAATGTGTCGAGAAGTGTACTTTTTCTTTACAGCAATGTAAAACAGACTACTGAATCTGCGGAAGCGCTCACAAAACGCTGGACTACTAAAATACATTTGGAGCTTTATGCTTAGTTTAAACAAGTTCAAAAAAAAGCACTACATAAAGTCCAACGCATACATATATATTTTGTAACGTGATAGCTTGACTACATAATGCAGAAGCTTTTCCTTATCAAAAACAACCCATAGGACGCCGTCAAAAGACACAAACCGCAAATAGAATCCGCAAATTCTCTGGGGCTATCTTCATAAAAAAATAAAAATCGTGTAGCTGCTTTGAATAAGCAGAATATTATTTGCGAACACCTAAGTGTCATCAGCTGTTGACAAGGTCGTATATTGACTTACTTTTACGAGCGATACGAAGTCACGTGAGCTGTCGGCTGCCTGCCGCATTGAAGTCGACAAAGACTTGCAATACAGTGATTCCGAACAAATTCCGATTCGCCATAGCACGTCAAAACTTTCATACATAAGACACTATAGCGTCAATATATTGAAATTTCACGAGTTTATAGCACATCTGTCGTTTCTAGAAACTTATCGTCTTTCATAGAAAATCTGTATTGGCTTGTCACTTGTCGAAATTCCTTATCCTTTGCTAATGAAATTATCGAATAATCGCGATTAAGAAATCTGTACATATTGACGATCTCTACGTACTTCGAATCAATTTGTTATCATATAACAAACTTGCATTACTTTGTCTTAAGCGTATAACGCAAGAACGTTTGTCAAATAGTACATTTCGATATCGTTGTATTCATTAGAAATTGGCAAAGTTTATTCTTTTGTTACTTTTTCTAGGTTTTTCCTTTCTTTTATCTGTGATTTTTTTTGTACATTGTTGTTTGAATTAAGGTATTATCAATTAAACTGAATTTGTTACTAAGAAAGTATTTAGCTACTTTATTTCGTTTACAACGTTTGTTTTACCATCAAACTCTTGAAGAAAACACCGCCATTATGTCGCTTTTTTTTGATAGAGTGACCTATATATGATTTATGAGCTATATATGTGCTATATATTGAAACATGCATGATATCTATGAAAATAAACAAATTAGGGAATTTGCCTTATATGTATATATTATCAGTACAATTACGCACAACAGCACTCACTCAACATACATTTTACAATATTTTAAACAAGTCTGTTTGAAATAATGGATTTCAAAAGAAAAACAAAGTGGAAAGCGTGTAACACAAAAAAAAGTATCTCACAAGAAGTGAGAGAAACAAATTTACATCGAATATGTTAACACATTGATTAAAAAGTACAACTATTTTCGTCATTGTTTTATGTTTTATTGTTGTTTGTGCACGTTAAACATAAAGTGTTTCGTGTTTACATTTGTTAATTGTTCACGCATAAAAGACACTATCACAAATTGTATAAGTATGTTTCAATTTTGTTATGTGCTTTTTTAAATAAACAATGTTCCAAATGTTACATAATTATAGATGAACATGTAATTTTGCATATTACATAAGACATAAAAGAATCAACTAACCAGAATTTGTTAAAACAAGATATAAGAATGGAATTTCATTGATTCTCTTCTATTTTACGCGTAACCAGTATGTAAAAATCAATAGTAGTCTCTCTCTTCTTCGCTAAAACTTATGTACCATTAGTGACTTACTCTGAGTAACGTAATCACATTTCCGTTTTTACTTAATAGTGCTTCTAAGAAACAATTGCGATTGTAATATACGTTAAAAATCGTTGTTCTACATTAGTCGCAAAACGCGAATAAAATGGAAGACACAAATGCATGTATATAAATGTGTTCACAACGGAACTTTTTGAAAACAATTGCATTGTGTAAGAAATTAAGAAAACCTTAAAAAGTAATACGATACTTTTAGTGCAACTAATATTTTTATTATAACTAAATTGAAAAAACTATTTTTTTAGAACAAACATAAGAACCTCTACCTTACCATTAACATTTTAAAAATACTGGTGACTTAGTAATTGTTATATTCTCACATAAAACACTGAATGGTATTGCATGATATCAATTTTTCTCTTACATTATATAAATTTTTATACCTAGATACTTTGACTTTATTTAACGTGAGATTTGTATATTTATATTTATGTGTGCAATCCTTAATTACATATTGTTGCGGACACCGCGTGCATGTCGCTCGCGCCAAGTGAACACCGCGCGAGCGATGCGTCTGTTTGTCGCCAGGCGACGGAGTTGTTAAGAAGACACCAAGCTCCAAGTTGTGACGGCGCGCCTCGATAATTCGCCCGGAATTGTATTGTCGCTATATTATGTATTTTAATAAAGTGTTGTAAAGAGAAGTCGCGTTCTTTTTTTGCCGCGGGTACGTACGCCGGTCTTGAAACTGGCGAAAGGAGTTTTTTCGACCCTGCGATCAAACGTAACAACATATATAGAAGCCGGCGCGTAAAATAAATAATGTATTTTAATGCAAAAAAAAAATTCATTTTATAAATAACATTTCTCGAACTATTGAACATTAAAATCCGAAACGGTCATTTCCGATTCTAGCTATAATTAATAAGTCGTGTTTGTTATCATACAATAATCCTTAGTTAAATACCAAAAAAGCAAAAGATTTGGACACGACAAATCAGTACCAGTTTACAACTAAAAGATTTGGTTTACAAAATATAAAAACAACCAAATACACAAAATAGTTCATCATAAAAAAAAACTTATTCACAGCTAGAGGTCCAACCTAAGTAGTAGCGCTTGTAATTCAAAATATACTGAGGCTCACAATAAAGCGTACCCAGCAAACACAAAGTAACAGTAACGTAACATTAATGTTATAATTTCCCACTCAACAATATACCTGCTACGTACAAAGCATGTTACATTACAGTTACATTGTTTAGTGGAAAATTATAACATTAATGTTACGTTACTGTTACTTTGTGTTTGCTGGGGTAGTTTNCATTTTCACCAGAAACATATGTCGAATTTCAACTTTTTCTTTAATAGCATTCAGAACAAATGATTGCCCGAGAAAAAATGGTAAATAATGTGATCATGTAGGGTTATATGTGGATCGGATGTATACAGAGAAAAAACGTTTTTCTATTATATGGTCAGCAAGAAAAATGGTTGACCCTACGAAATGTTTTGTTTCATCAATAAAATGTTTTGTTGGCAAAACAAAAATTTTACTAAACTTAACAAATGTTTTTTTGCTGGCCATACAGTAACTAATTTCTTGCTATTCTAGCTAATCTTTTTTTTCCGTGTAATTTTTTGTATGATTGTGTGAACTTTTTTATAAGTCGAATATGATTTTATATAAGTTGGATATGATTTTATGTGATCGTGTAAAATCAGATTCGAAATTTAGCGCAATCTGATTTTAAATGATCACATATAAATATAAAAAATCATATACTATCGTACATACGTTTATGTATTTATATAGAATCACATAAAATCAGATAGCGCCTAATTTCGGATCTGATTTTGCACAAACTCATAAAATCATATTCAACTTTTATAAAAGTGTACTCAATCATACAAAATTGCATCCGATCTTCATAATTTTATCTGATCATATGATTTTCTATTTTTTTTCGAAAGATCATACAACAAAGCATCGACAAGCCGTAATCTGAATATATATTATTTTTAATATAATTTATTATTGCCAGTATGTTCACGTCTCTAGAAAACAAAACCCTGATTTTCACTTCATATGTAAAATTACTATTATACGCCCGGTAAACAATTTTCATATATACTTAAAAAATATACTTAAAAATATATACTTAAAAAGTTTTTATATATACTTATACACAAATTAAAATAATTATATATAATTATGCAAATTTATATGCCAAATATGTCCATACAATGTTACCTTTACGAAAAAGAACTATTGCCGATTACATATAAATAAAGTCAGTAATATAAATATTATTATGACAATCACACAAGAATATTATTAGGTATTACAGGAATCACTGAGAATATTACTGGCAATTACACAGAATGCCAGTAATTTTTTTGTACCACTGCCGCAATATATTACCTACTGCCAGTAATTCTTTTTCGTAAGGGTATACATAGAAAATTGTTTACCGGGATGAGACAACAATGTTTATGCCATGAATAAAGCTATTATATAAAAAATTAACAGATTATGTAAAATAGATAATCGGTTTACTTTAAAATAAACGGCTTATATATAGAAAATAATTTTTGTACTTTCCCTTACGAAAAAGAACTACTGGCAGTAATATATTACGGCAGTGATCTTGTTACGTCCTGGAGACTCCACGTCCCTTTTTTCTTGCGACGCGACGCGCCAACGCATAGCAAACTTTTTTTAAATAATAAAAGCAATAAAAAACTCAAACGTGTCTCTTATTATTTGGAAACTTAGACTCCAGACGATAGAAGAGCACACGGAAATCATATCGGCGCCCAAAAGGATAAACCGCGCCTGGTAATAACCAGGGTTGGGACAGTTACTTCTAAAAAGTAACGCGTTACCGTTACTCGTTATCCATTGAAAAAAGTAACTCGTTACCGTTACTCGTTACCAATTGTAAAAAGTAACGCGTTACCGTTCCTTAGAAGTAACGAGTATAGAATCGTTACTTTCCGTTACTAAAACGTGATTCCATAAAAGATCATTCGTCTTTTTTTTACATTTAGAAAGAACACTAGAGAAAAAGGAACTTTATTAATAAATTTGAACTTGTATAAAGCATATTTATAGTTCTATAATTTTAAAAATACATAAAGATATATATTTTTAACATTAAAATATATTAAAAAATTTTAGATACATTTTAGAATGTTATTTTATCATAAATGTAAACTTAAAATAAAAACAATAAAACTTAACAATAAAAACAATGAAATATGACATATNTGATATAAATAATCTTAGTACTTATTAATAATACAGAGGAGAGAGTAGGCACAAATGTTAAATACAAATAATTTTTAAGTAGATTTTAGATAATTTATATAAGTGTGATAACACACATTTAGGATAAAAATGACCACTTTCGAAGTTTTAATTGAAATGGACAGATGTCTTTCTTTCCTCAGAATAAGATATATGTGTATGTCCTGTAAATGAACACACCCGTAATGTCCACTCAACTGGTAGCAACAGTAGTTATACCTTATGAATGTGCCATACCTATTGTATTGTTGGATAGTGTCGGAAACGCATCGTTTCTTATAGAGGATATTACGATATTTCTCAGAGAAAAAGTA
>NW_018021021.1:64121-67748 GCF_002006095.1 Pseudomyrmex gracilis | reverse complement strand
ATATTTTATTATATACTACAACAAATTTTTAAAAACTAAAAATTATATACTACAAAAAATTTTTAAAAACTAAAAATATTTAATGTTAAAAAACTTGGCGCGGCTGCACCTCAAATAGTCAACTGAAATGTGTATATCAAACACAAGCATAAGTCTGACATAATAAGAACTCAATACTGTTTTCTTTAAATAAACATAAAAGTTTCTTTTTTAAAGCATTCCTTTTATACAAAGTATTTATTAGTTTTCTATAAAAATAATAAAAGAAGAGAACACNTGTACAATCAAGTAATTATTGTCAATAAAAATTATAATTCTATTATATTCTAAATATTTTCTTAGTACTTCCCATTTAACCAACATATTATATAAAGCTTGCGCGTGCGCATAGAACATGTCTATCTGCAGTTTGTAAATAATTTGCACGCGCACGTAGATCATGTCTGTCTCTCGGCCTTTGGTATATCTCCGTTTAGAAGCCACAGATCGAAAAAACGCAAGAATACTGTTTTGTGTATCTTTTCAACGTGAACCGAACGAGCCCAAAAACAAGTCGATCGGTTCAGTCATTATTAAGAAATAGCTGATTAAAAATCTCCCCTCCACTAAAAAACCTCATTTTCGCGTATATAAGGCACAGTGTGCTCGCGCAGTTCGAGCGCCACTTCGTTGCGCGTGAACTTGGCGCGAGGCACTACCGTGCCTCTTGATAATGTAAAGTTAGATAAGATTTTTCTTTAGAGACACCCTTTTGAAGATATTTTATCACGAAAAATTTCTTAAAGATATTTTTTTTGAAAGATATATTTTTAAAAATACAGGTTGTTCATTTTTAATAAAAGTTGATGTTCCATCGTATCATCATATAGACGACTCTTTTGTGGTGTTAGTACTAATCTTCCGATGCTGAATAATCGTTCAACGGCTGCACTACTAGGAAATGCAGTATTATTCTCGATAAAAAGTTGTTTAAGTTTCGGATAATCTTGTAACGCTTTAACAATTAAATTTTTGGATTTAAAAAATCTTTGCAACTCTTCTTGTGTAGATTCATCTTGTGTTGTTTGTTGACGGAAAACAAAAAAAATATCGTTTTCATCGGAATTTAGATCACTCTTTGGAGAATTTTCGTTTGATTGAATCCCCAACACGTTTTCTAAATAGCATTTTGCAAGTTTCCGTTTTTCTCCTGTTATCTAATTCAATTTGAATTTTGGATGTAAGCAACTAGTAATTCCTTTTTCTCAAACGTAACGTCAAATCTAAAGTTAAATATCAAATCAATAAAAAATATATCACAATATTACTTTTTAATTATCAAACTGTATGAATAAAATGTATTAAATATTGAAATGTATTAAATACTAATTGAATAAACTCGTGAGATGATGAATTGACATATTTCGATAGATGCGAGCAAAACCACAAAATGTTCGTGTATGTGCTTTTTATTAAATTCCAAGAAAAATTACAGACAAAAAATTTCGATCTCTTTTTGTTTGAATCTTTATCAATGTACAACAGAAATAATTAAATTCTTAATGCTTCACATTGTAAGTGCGCAATCATCTTACTACAATAATTTGTAATTTTAATTTTTAATTTTAATTAGTTTTGTTTTGTACACTGATGAAGATCTAGACAAAGAATCAAACAGTCTGTAATTTTTCTTGGAATTCAATGTTATCTGCGATTAGCGTCTGTTTTATGGGCGTCTGTAGACAGGACGTGTTACGCGAGGCTAGAATCGACTTGATAACCAATCAATATGCTACTTTTCTACAAGAGTATAATGTTGACTGGCATTGCGCATAATGCATTGAAGTGTTTTTCTGCAGACGCCGTTATGTAAGAAAAATATTATAAATTTGAAAGTAACGATAAAGTAACGCCTCATTTTGTTACTCGTTACCGAAGAAATGTAACGTCGTTACTGCTTTCGTTACAAATAAAAAAAAGTAACGTCGTTACGGAGTCGTTACCAAAACAAAGTAACTGTAACGGTAACGTCGTTACAAGTAACGCGTTACTTCCCAACCCTGGTAATAACCAGAAACTTTATGATAACGAGCAAGAAAAATTTACTATTTAAACACTTCGAGCAGCTTTCCAAACAAACCCGGATATTTCCGGGTCATGAAAAACACCGCTTATAAAAATTAGAGCGGCCGGCGCAAATAGAAACTCCGGCGCCACAAATAATTTTATTGTAAGCAAATAGCAAGGGGTCTATGTGGCGTGATCGAAAAAAACAACACTCTCCCTTTTTTTCTTCTCCGAAAAATCAAACGAGCCGACCAAGGCGAAAAATCGTCGCCGATTGGCGACCACACAAAGTTTACCCGACGACTAATTAACAAATAGAAACCAGCAAAGCCCAACCGAATTTTCCGATTGGAAGAAACTCGGTGAGCACTCGCTGACTCAAAAAGGTATACAAGACAGGACTCTCGGGACTGGAGTCAGAAAACTTGCTGATTTCTCCGAGAGTGCCGCAGCTAATTCGCGACGAGTCAGTCAAGAGCCGCTCATCTTAGAAAATCGGGAGTGCCGTGGTGCAACGATTTTGAAAAGTGAAGTTCGGTGCAGTAAGTGCCAAAGCCGGGACACCGAAGCCGCACCGGTTCGAAGCGACCCGCTGCCGATCATCTAGCAGCTAAGCCGCACGGGGCTAACGAGACCCAACAGCATCCAACCGAGATCATCCAAGTAGTAAGTCCACATCATTATATATATATACATACGGAGGTTCCACTTTTCGCGTACTTACCTCTCGACTTTGCAACTGATTTGCGGAGAAATCGAGAAAACGGTCAAAATAAACAAATACATAGACGCACTCAAAAATTCGGTCTAATCGAAAGGGCTACTCGCGGTATATAGCCGTCTCGGGTGGCATCCGAATCTTTTCGAAAGAGCTACTCACGGTGCATAGCTGTTCCGGGTGGCATTCGAATTCTTTTTTTCTTTTTTCAATCTTCCCTAAACAGCAAAGATAAACAAGCTCAACATCTCCGAAAACGGTCGCAAAGCCTAGAGAATACAATAGCATAATTGCACAAAATCATTTAAGTGGAACCCCGGAGAAAAGCGTCACGAGCAAGAGTAAAGGGCCGACGCCGCCGGCGCAACCAGAGATTACGACGCGCGGATGCTCTTGCTCTAAACAAGCCGGAGCCGACCAGGCCCACAACCATCACCTCTCTTCAGACAATAGAGAACGATTCCGAAAATAATAGTAACAACAGCAACAATAATACGGAAACACACGTAGACACCTCTCACGCACAAAATAATAATAATGATAACACACCCATAGAATCTCACGCAACCACACACGATATACATAGAGACACACACCACGACGACGATTTGTGGTATCAATCCCCCTCTTACTCTCCTGTAAGCCCCGATGATTGATAACGCCTTCTTCACAGAACACTTTGAGAACGGCTCGTAAGGCCTTATATTCATTCATTGGTTTAAATTTCACGAGCCTTAAGTCTTTATTAATTGTTAAAATTACGCTGGCGGAAGAAGGCGTTATCAACAGTATCAGACCATCTACGATATATATAGGAATATTGCGAGACTAACTCCAAGTGCCTCGGTGGCCTAACAGGGAAG
>NW_018021021.1:50693-62569 GCF_002006095.1 Pseudomyrmex gracilis | reverse complement strand
TTTTTGTATAAACCATTTTTTAATATCTCTAATCATTTTCGAGAGAAATTGAGAAAAATGAAAAGCCGTTCTACATATGAGGGGTGATTTCATCCCTTAAAACCGTTTTTTAGCAGCAACGGAAAATGTCAATACTCATCTATTGACCTTCTTTACATGTGTGCAAAGTTTCATCAAAATCAGAATTTTCGGGTTTGCGAGGTTCCCTTGTGAGTCGAAAAGTCCTGAACCATTTTTTTCTATTACTTATAATAAAAAAGTAGTTATTGAGTAAATCAGGCCAATCAGCGCCGACCTTTAGCCAGGCGCACGTCAGTGAGCCGCGCGCCTGGTGTGTGTAAGCGCACCGCGCGGCTCACTGACGAGATTGTACGGCAATTCTAGGACACCCTGTATATATATTTTCTCTCTTTAGCCTCCGAGCGATGACCCTCCGATTTATTGTAAAATTCGCGATATCACNCCTAACTACACAACGACAACATACCTAACCAAAAATTTGTAACAATAAACTTCTTTTATAAATAAATTAACATGTTTTATATCTGATTAGTTTGATTAAATCGACTTCTCATCATCCACATCCTCAATTGATCGCACGGTCTCGTCCTTAGTTCATAGAGTTAAATCTCTAGACTCGAAAAAAGACCGACGAGCGGGGCCTCATAGGATAGAGTAAGATCGGCATACGCCGTTGACCTGTCCGTGTGAGCACACAAACTCGCTCGACTCTGCCGCAGCGGGATCACTGATGCAAGATCGAGCAGAGAGCAACGGCAGCATCGAAGCGGTGGGGGCACGCACACAAGCGAGAACTGCCGTCCGTATGCGCACACGGAGGGCGGTTCTCGCTTGTGTGCGTGTCTTCATCGCTTCGATCTCTTGTTGCTCTCTGCTCGATCTTGCAACTCTGAGCGAGATCACCAACCTGCTGTGCGGAGACAGAGAAACGACAGCTCTCTGTTACTCCACCATAGCCCGACCGTAACCGTGGGCCAGGACGTAACAGTACAAAAAAATTATTGGCATTCTGTGTAATTGCCANTAATATTCTCAGTGATTCCTGTAATACCTAAAAAAAACTTATTTTTTTAAAAACAGGTAAAAAAGTACGCCAAGTACACGCACAACACGTAATACTTTAAATTAAAATTCTAAACTCAAACTAATATTTATTAAAAATTGTATTTTATTTTTAATATAAAACATTTTATTTCTACAAAACCTACGTTACAAAAGAAGTGATATGAAAACGTAGCACCAAGTACACTTGTGTACGTTTAAAGGAAGTATTAAAAACATTATAACAAAATAAAAAGTATAAAATTATTATATATGTATCAATAGGTAGACTTTGCCTTTTGTGAAAAGTCAAAATATAAAAAATAATTAAGGCAAAAAAACTTGGCGTGGCTACACCAAAACTATAGCAGACATGTTTTATCTGTGTACGTGCGAGCTATTTTCAATTTATTTTATGTCACATGTGTAACTATGAAAACTAAACCAATCAGCATTGCACTAAAAGTAAAATTCTTTCATTAACAAATAAAACCTTGATAAGATTTTCACTTTTACTCGTCTGGTTTAGAGAGAACAATGCTATTTCTCTGAAAGTATTTATATAAAATAAATCTTTTAGTTTTACCTTGACGATTAAGTCTATGTGTACATGAAAACAAAAACTTTGTTATAATTGACTTGGAGTGTATAATATTTTTTTAAATATGCTAAAGAATATGAAAATTACAAAATTTATTAATACTCCAACAGTAAAACACAAGTACTTATTATGTATAACAGTAATGCTTCAGAAAAGATAGTGGTTAATAAACCATTACTGATTAGTTATCATCAGATTCATGCACACGTTCATGACAAACACATTTTATTCATTGACTGAGATGCAGCCACGCCAAGTTTTTTTNCCTTAATTATTTTTTATATTTTGACTTTTCACAAAAGGCAAAGTCTACCTATTGATACATATATAATAATTTTACACTTTTTATTTTTTTATAATGTTTTTAATACTTCCTTTAAATGTACACAAGTGTACTTGGTGCTACTTTTTCATATCACTTCTTTTGTAACGTAGGTTTTGTAGAAAAAGAATGTTATATTAAAAATAAAATACAATTTTTAATAAATACTAGTTTGAGTTTAGAAGTTTAATTTAAAGTATTAAGTGTTGTGCGTGTACTTGGCGCCTGTTTTTACCTTTTTTTAAAAAGGTAAGTTTCTTTCGGATATTACTTCTTTTTTTGTAGCATATCTTTCACTTATATAGTAAAAAAATAAACTTCACTTTTTTTCTATTATGTCTTATAGCGATTTCGGCTGATTTGCACCGACTGCACATTTCGAGTGTCGGTGCAAATTGTGTGTTCGGCTGGTCGAATGGCAGCAGTTTTTTGCTGGTTCCGCGTATTCGTCTGAGCTCAGTACACCGCATAGGTGCATGTTGGGTGTACACAAAGTGGCTCTCACAAATTAGTCGGAGCCAGTTAGTGTAATCAGTACACACACCGATGCGGTGTTGCACACAATTGCACCAACTCTACACAGGTGGCACACCGGTGCAGACCAGCCGAAATCGCTATTATTTTATAGAAGACAAACATTAAAGATTAAACTCACAATTTTTTTAAATTTTTCGCCGTCGTTTTCACATTCTCTTTTGCAATCTTTTATTCTTTCTTTTACTCTTTTATATCACAATCTGTTTTTCTCTCCTCCTTACTTTTTCTTTTTTTTATTCTCTTACTCTCTTTCTTTCTCTCTCTTTCTCTCTCGCACTCTCTTTTTTAGTCTCTTACTTATTTTTCTTTCACTCTCTCTTTTTTTCATTCTCTCTTATTCTTTCTCAGTTTCTCTCCCACACTCTCTGTCACTCTTTCTTTTACTCTTTTTCTTTTTTCTCTCTTCTTCTTTTTCTTTTTCTCATATGTTTTCTTATACAAGAAAACAGATTTCTTTCTTATCACGCGTCGTGTAGACGCATGTATATTGCCATCTTTTAAACCACAGATAAACTGATTTTCCCACCATCTAGCCGGTCGAATTTCCCCACCACCTAGCCGGTCGATTTTTCCCACCACTTACCTATCTAACCAGAAAACGTGAAAAATAAGAAGTCAAAACGTTTTCTGTAAACAGCTTCGAAAACAAGCCTCGGACGAGAAAAACACATTAATACTTTTCTTTTCTGCTTTTTTACCTGAATCGATTGAGAGTAGAATAAAGCCGATCGGTTCAGTCAGTATTAAGATATTGGTGATCGAATTTCTTCCCACTCCTAAAATTCTTCATTTTCGCGTATATAGAGGTATGGTGTGCCTCGCACAGTTCGGACGCATTGCGTGCGCGTGAACTTGGCGCGAGGCACTACCGTGCCACTTGATAATATTCTTATGTGATTGTCAATAATATTTATATTACTGACTTTTTTTTTATTTATATGTAATCGGCAGTTTTTTTTTGTAAAGGTTCCTATTCCATTTTCTAGTCCGAATAGTATCCAAACGAAATTTGTGGATTGAAACGTTTGTATCTTTACTAAAAGAAGAATTTTACGCAAACATCATATGTAGCTCGTTATTGCTTCATCCCTATTTTTTAAATTTAAACTTATATATGAATAAAACGCGTGAAACTATTGCAAGAGCAACGAAACACAGACGCGTAAAAGTTCTTTAAAATTTTATCTTGCATGTAAAAGAAAACCTCAACTAATCGGTTATCGAGTGCGAAATAAAGTATAGAAAATACTCATTTGTTTTTCACTTTTACACAATATAGATTAGAAAAAATGGTGCCTTAAAAAAACTTTTGGCATAATTTTAATAAATTAAACAATTAAATGTATAATTGTACTATAAAACACATTACATTTTCGCAATTAAACAAATATCGCCATAATTATATGATGAAATAGTGTAATGGTGATTTTAAAAATTATAAACTTGCGCAAGTGACGATAGTAGATGATACTGGAGCATTTAATAATATTTCATGTAATTATAATACGTCTAATTTAGTAAACATTCTGATACTTACTGCGCTGATATGATTCTTTTGGTCTAAAAATTGCACATTTAATGTGAGAAAACTTAGACAAAGTATATTATATATTTATGCGCATTCGAGCTTGTAAGTAATCAAGCCTGTAAGCTTGTAGGCAATTGAAATGTAAGCAATAATTTGTGTACAAGGAATTGTCAAGTAACATGATGTAGGCAAATGATGTTGTTGGCAATAAATCTGCAGACAAACGGGGCTCTCCCACTATGTCACAAACTAAAAAAGAGTTTGAGTTTTGATTTGAAATTTATGTTAATTCAAATAGAACACATAATTTCTTGTGCTTGACGCGTTTTGTATCTTTTTCGAGATTTATAATACTAATCCATTTATACTACTAATTCAGTCAACATATACTTTTTGCTTGCAAAAATTCCGGTAGTTTTAATTTTTGAACATGTCTTAAAGTACGGTTTTCTAATAAAAATCCCAAGTTTTCCAACACGGCGGGTCGCCGCTCGCGCCGTCATCTTGAAAAAACGACGTCTAAAATATGTTGTTTTGCAATATCTACTTATCAGTTGGTCCTACAATAAAAATAACTATATTCAATTTTGTAGAAAAAAACTTTTCTTATAACTTTTGTCTAAAATATTTTTTTGTATTTCTAATAGATAAGAAACTGCAGCGATGTAAAAAATGAATCTCGCTTTGCGTGAAAAGTTAAAAATGCATGCAAAATGTGATGAATATTCACTTACGTGTAAATATTCACTTTCTTAAAGCAAAGTTCAATCTAAGTGTTTAGTTCATTGATAGCGAAACACACTTTATCGTCTAAGCACAAATGTGCGATCTTATATTTTTGAGAAATCATCAATAACTACAAGACGATCGTATTTTCTATGAAAAATTACAACGTATCACACAATATAAACGTCTGTGTTAAAAAACCGATATTATTTATGTTGTAATCTATGTATCTATCTACATTGTAATAAAAAGAATGGTTTCAAAATTTGTCGCACGCGAACATCTCTCTAAAATTTCTTTTTACACGTTATTCGAGGAGAAAAAAATATGTGAATGTGGTCATAAAACATTATTAGAAATAAACGCATAATGTTAAAACTTACGAAAAAATACTAAAACTATTTTATTGCAATTACAATTTTTATTAAAAATAATTCTGTAATTAATAGTGTTTTTATAATTTACTATCTTTTTTTTTACAAACACAATAAACTATAACGTAAATTATAACTTCTCATTTAACATTTTACAATTTTGTAATTTTAATTAATTATTCAACATTTGCAGTTCAACAGTTTGCAACATTTTTTAAATTATATGATTAACATATCTTGATTAACATATACAACACTTATACAACATTAACATATCTTATACAACATTAAATAGTATTGAACAATATTAATTTTTCTCTTACATTTCTTACTTGTATATCTAGATTCTGTGTGAGAATATTTATGTGTCTAAAGTTTATGTGTAAGATGTTATACTGTATATATACATACACATATATTTATATATATTATATATACACGTAGTAACCACCGTATAACATAAAATATTCTATTGAATCCCAGTGTACTCCATTGAAAAGTCGACTTTATTTTATCGCTAATATGCNAACTGTTAAATAGTAAAATACGAAAACTGTATTTCTACTTTTACTCAATTNTACTAACTATTAGTATAAGTTAGTGTTATAAAATAAAGCTTACTTAAAAGAACAAAACACAAAATTTAGACACAACAAATGAATAAAATTTTTCAACTAAAAGTGTTTGTTTTCAAAATGTAAACTGTCATAAAAAAACCGAATACAAAAAATGATCCATCATAAAAAGGAAACTTATTCGCAGCTAGCTACGCGATAGCTTATGAAATTAAAATAATAATGAGGAGCACAATAAAGCGTAGATTCCATTTTAAACAGAAACATACGTCGAATTTCAANTTTTTCGTTAATGGCATCGAGAACAAATGATTCCTAGAACAAAATACAAAATATATTTAAAGTAAAATNCTGAATACTTGTGTATAAATATTAAATATATGAAGTACGGAATATACTTTTACTAGATATAATATACATAATTTACATATAAACAATAAGTTTTACATATAAACATTACATATAAACTTTACATATAAACAATAAATTATACTTGAAGAAAAGAAAAAATAACGGCCAATTTCAAAAAAATATTACAATAACTTTTAATAATCTATACATACATTTACCATGTGATGCATATGCAGCAATTTCTTTAAGAATATTTCGTTAGTAATCTGAAAAAACCCATGTACTATTAAAACTTAGTGTGATTTCCTTATATCATGTAACATCATTCAATAATATAAACTCGATAGAAAATGAAACATCATGTGAATCATATAGGTTTATATGTACATCGGATGCAATTTTGTATGATCGTATAAACTTTTAGATAAGTCGAATATGATTTTATATAAATTGGATATGATTTTATGCGATCGTGTAAAATCAGATTTCAAATTTAGCGCAATCTGATTTTATAGGATCATATATAGATACATAAAAGTATGTACGATAGTATGTAATTTCTTATATTTATATATGATCTTATAAACTCAGATCGCGCCAAATTTCAGATTTGATTTTACACGATCACATAGAATCATATCCAACTTATATAAAATCATATTCGACTTAAATACAAGTGTACACGATCATACAAAATTGCATCCGACCCACATATACTCCTATATGATTTTCCATTGTTTCTTGAGAAATTATTCTTTCCTTATATCAAAAGCAAGTATGAATCTAGACAACACTATACCTCTTTACATTTTTTATTATATACATACATATATACAGGGTGTCCGACAATTAGTGTAAAATCTCTCGTAAACAGATAGAAGAAGTAAACCTGAGTCAAAAAGTCCTAAATTATCTTTTTCTTTTACATATAATAAAGAAGTACTTTGTGAATAAATCAAGCTACTCAGCACCGACCTTTAGCCGGACGCTCGCCTGTAAGCCGCGCGGAGAGCTTACGCACACCAGGCGCGTGATTATTTACTAATTACTTTTTTATCATATGTAACCGAAAAAAATGGTTCTCGACTTTTTGGAACAAGTTTACTCCTTCTACCTGCCTACGAGAGATTTTATACTAATTGTCGAACACTCTGTATATATGTAAAAAATACGGAAATACTGTTTTGCATAGATGACTACAAAAATTAAAGAAGATCATACAACATACCTTTGTCAAATCGTCGTTTGAATATATGTTATTAATAATACAATTTATTATTGCTAATATGTTGACGTCTCTAGAAAACAAATAACAGATTTTCATATGTAAAATTACTTATACATTATACAATATAACATGAGACAACAATGTTTGTTCCGAGAATAAAAGTATTATAAAAAATATCCAGATTACGTAAAATAAATATTCGTTTTGTTGCATAAAAATGCTTATACATACAAAATAAACTTTTTACCTTCCTATTCCAATTTGTAGTCCGATTAGTATAACATCAAGCGCTGACGTATTTTTTGAATGCATAGCAAAAATATTAAAAAGTAAAGTAACAGTAACACTTTTCTTTTCATGTACAATGTTTTTGTAAACATCACTATTGTCTGCATTTAAACTAATTCTACGTATTAGTAAAGAATTATGATGAAGAAACAATAGAAAGGCCAACAGATTCTTATACTGTTTAAAGCAAGGTAAGAATTCGAAAAGTTGTTCTAGTTTCCCTTGTGTTTGGTATATCTTGACTATATCTTGCCACACAGCAGACGTTTCATAAGTGACAGTGTCTAACATTAGTCTTTGGCAATATATCCACTTCTGCCAACTTGGCAACAGTCTGCAAGAAAAACATATATTATCCCAGATAGTCAAATGTGAAAACTCAATATAAAGCAAATTATTGTTTAGATTAAGATGCTCGCCAATTGCTGTTGTGTTGTTTTTATTTAATGCAACAAAAATGTTTTTGTTAAGTTAGTATCAATATGGAGAGTTATTGTCAACAAATTGTAATAGACAATGTTTATGACAAGTGAGTGAGCAATATGTGAGCAATATGTTAGCAATGATTTTTATTCGTAAGTTAAAAAATAATATAAGTTTATTGTTGATGAGGTGTTGGAAACTTGCTGTTATTATATTTTGAAGACCGTTGCTGGCAAGAACGTACTAAAAACAAAATACACTCTTTTCTTACAGTGCTGAAAATTTATCTTTGATAAGAAAACAATTACAAAATTGTTTGACAAAATGTTGCACTAAAATTGTAATTTGGAATTATACAGATATATTTTAGGAAATAGATGTAAATCATTGATCGTTTATAAAATATTTGTAATTGTTTGCAAAAGTATTTTGCAAATATTATTTCGGCAAAAGAATAACGATAGAGCGAATCATCTTAGCAGTATATTTGCAAAATTAATTTCAAAAAGAAATTGTCCAATAAATGAGAAAAAAAGTTTCGCTATGTGATGTTTAAAATATATAGCAATATAATTGCATATGAAGAAATCTACGTAATTCATGCATATACTTATGGAAATGCATAACGACTTTTTTGACAAATATTATTTATAAAATTTTATTTCGACAAAACTGTTACATTATAGCGAATCATCTAAGTGCAATCATTGCAGGATCGTCGTTCTTCGTGATGCCAATTTTTTGCAATACACGGAAAAAAAAGATTTGCTAAAATAGCAAGAAATTAGTTACTATATGGCCAGCAAAAAAACATTTGTTAAGTTTAGTAAAATTTTTGTTTTGCCAACAAAATATTTTGTTGATGAAACAAAAAATTTCGTAGGATCAACCATTTTTTTTTGCTGACTATATAATAGCAAAACTTTTTTTTCCGTGTATTTTCACAATTTGCCTATGAGGAATGAGCAATATTTGTGGCAAGTTACCAACAATTTGCACTCAGTGGCTATCTAGGACTTTTTTTTTACTTAAATAAATATAACTCTTCTTAAAGTCTAATCCATTAGTGTTATTCCATAGATATAAGTCCAGTAGCACGATAAGATCTTTGTGACTTCAACGGACGTCAAGTTGCTATTGGAAAAATAAAATAACGTACTTGTTTTGTGTAGGATGTTTAAAATGCCAATTTACTATTCCATTAACATGTTCTTGGCACTTTAAACTACCAAGGATGCATGTCCATTTTAAAACTTCATGATAGAATTGATTATTGGCACTATTTTCCGAAGAATGTGTATATGATATGTCATCAAGAAACTTATTCAATATTTCCAGAAGTTTATTCTATAAAAGCAAAAGAAGTTATGTTGTAACACAGTGTTAATTACCAAGTGTCTTTAATATATAATTATTTAACAATATCTTTGTGTTGTTTAGTGTTTCATATCTAAAATATTGTAGATTCTACTAGTTTTGTGACATCTTAATATATAGCAATTCTTTTTCTTCTTTTCTAAGTTATATGTTTATAAAGGTTACAAAGTTATTTTTTTTTATTGAATATTTACATGTATTGCTGATAATTTTTATAGAACTTACTGTTTTTAACAAAAAATATCGAATATTTGTTGTTCTAGATAGCACTCCTATACTATAGTCTTTATGATGTTAAAACAACAAATAGTACACTATCGTAAACGATACATTTGTACAACACAATATATCATCGGTTTTTTATGTGCAGTTCATTTATGAACAAAAAATAGATTGGCCACAAAAAAATTACATTGCGAAAACAACTGTATTTAAATTTTTTAAAGTTGTAAAAACTTGCAAGTCGTGTGTACTTAGCAATTATATAGCACTTCTATAGAGTATCTTTTTAAGTATAATGACGTGCCTGTGTATAACTGTAGATTTTTATGTTTGCAACAGTCTATTTATGTTCTTATGTATATTTGTTATGTTGTGGGCTAAAGATACACAAGTGTGTACACCTGTTTTGTAGTATATGTATATGTATATGGGTGATTCTCTGTGAACGCGTAAAATTCACCTTTCAGTGTTGATAAAAAATAATTATTATTAACTAACGGATAGCGGTGAATTATGTTATTTTATATCATTTTAAGTCACCATTCGTAATATGAATACGTGACTATGCAATATAAAAAACTTATCTATGTTTTTTATGTCAATATGCCACGGAGATTACAGTCCACGGAGATTACGTTTTTTGAGAATTACCCATATGTACATGTACAAAGGCTTCAAAGGAACCCTTTATCTTTAGAAATACATATTTTTGATTAAATTTTAAGACATCATGGTATTTGACAAAATTATGTCTGAAACTTCCTTTTTGAGTTATTAATAAAAATAGGTGACGTACCACGAGTCGGATACGAGAGGGGTAGGGATTTTTTATTAATATATATTATGAATATATTATAAAATATGCGCAGAAGCGGCGCAACTCACCGTGAGTGACAGTAATTTATATAATGCACGAATTAAGTAATACAAATTACGAATGAAGAACTAAATAACTGAGAGAAAAAGAAAGCAAAAGAAAGAGACAGAGAAAACTACAGAAACAGTGTGTAGCGATTAGCTGATCGCGTCAGGCAGCAAAACCTGATAGGAAATTAATTACAAAATTATGTGACAAAATTTTGCACTAAAATTATAATTTGCAATTATACAGACATATTTTAGGAAATAGATGTAAAAAAATTGATCTTTTCTGAAATATTTGTAGTTGTTTGCAAACTTACTTTTCAAATACTATTTCGGCGAAAGAATAACGATATGGCAAGTCATCTTAACAGTATATTTGCAAAATTAATTTTACAAAGAAATTGTCTAATAAGTAAGAAAAGAAATTCAGCTATGTGATGTTTCAAATATGTAGAAATATGAGTACATATGAAGAAATGCAAGAAATTGTCGTCACTCATGATGTCATATTTGTGCAATATTTTCACAATTTACCGATTGGAGGTATATACTGTAGAAATGCATAATGGCTTTTTTGCAATTTTGGACAAAGTTTATTTACAACATTTTATTTCGACAAATCTGTTGCGTTATGGCGAATCATCTTAGTACAATCATTGCAAAATTGTCGCCATTCATGATGCCTTTTTTGTGCAATATTTTCACAAATGTGCTTATTAAGGTACGTAATTGCTCGCGTCTGATGCTGAATTGTGTCCTGCATACTTTTTGTATCCGACTCATGGTAGATCAACTAGTTTTATTAATGACTCAAAAAGTAAGCTTCAGATATAATTTTTTCAAATAAAAAGGTGTCTTAAAATTTAAGTGTCAAGAATATATATTTTTAATAATAACGAAGTGATCTGAATCACTTTGTACATATGTGTATACAGGGTGTCTGACAACGAACTATAAAGCCGACGTATGTAGGTAGATCGGATCATTCTGAACAGAAAAGTTATATACTATTTTGCAAAATTCGCAATATTTATTGAGATATGAATTAATAAATGTGAACCAATGAAGGAGCAGGGAGCGATGATCGGACTGTATAGGCGTGCACGATTATCAGATGAAAAGAAAAATGGCTTCTCTTATGTAATGTCTTAGTAACGAGAGGCGGAGTAAACAAACAAGCGCGGAACGACTCAGTTTCTTGCAATCGGGCGCTATTCGGCGGTACGCAGCGAGCAGCGGCGAGCGAGGACTAGAGCTGATAATTGTGCACGCCTATAGAGTCCGATCATCGCTCCCCGCGCCTTCATTGGTTCACATTTATTAATTCATATCTCAATAAATATTGCGAATTTTGCAAAATAGTATATAACTTTTCTGTTCAGAATAATTCGATCTACC
>NW_018021021.1:14172-49638 GCF_002006095.1 Pseudomyrmex gracilis | reverse complement strand
CTTTTTTATTTTCTAGTTGACGATGAGCTTGCAATCATCTACTTTCGTAATGTACTAAATGTATTTTTATTTACCTTGATATTTCTTGAAAGAACACTTTCTGGAAACGGAACAATCTTCGACATGTTTTCAAGTGCAATAAGTACAGGATACCACGCTGTATAGGAATTGTTTGCATGAAATATACTGCTTGCAAGTTCAAGATATATGTCCAGATCAATTTTATCAAATGAAACATTATTTTCGTTATACTTTGTATTTTGCACCAAAAAATAAAAAGCATCGTCGAGAAGTTGTGCTAAAGTGACGTCAGACAATTCTGCAATCTTAGACCCTCCAGTTTTAAGAAAAAGAGCAATGTTCTTCCAAGAATAGCGATCATAGTTTACACGATATCCTACGACAAAAAAATTGTTTAGAGAGTCAAAATAAGAGAAAGCGAGAAACATCCAATATAATAGTAGCATTAACTGTAATAAGATATTGAAAAGATTTACTATATACACAAGATGTCCCAGAATTTGTTAATTATTTCTCGAAGACAGAACGAAAGACTAAAACTGAGTCAAAAAATTCTTTTCCATTTTGCTAGATTCGCAATAGTTACTGAGATCGTAAGTACCAAATATCCGCCAATAAGCATCGGGCTATGTTATGCAAGTAAGACAGCCCAGTGCGCTTCGCGCGATTACGATATTATTCGTAGCAACATAAGGGAAAAGCTAATATTACAGCATATACTATGACATATACAATGTAATCGTCCGAAACGCGCCGGGCTGTACGCGCCGGGCTGTACGCGTGTAAGACAGCCCCATGCACGCTTCTTCGTGGATATTTGTTAATTACGATCTTGGTAACTATTGCGAATCTAGCAAAATGGTATAGGACTTCTTGACTCAATTGTAGTCCTTCTATCTGTTTATAAGAGATGGTACACCAATTCCGAAACACACTGTATATATATACATATACATATATAGTATATATAATAAATAAAAAACTCATAATATTACATTACCTAAGTGGTCCACGACAATGGTAATCTGATTTTCATAAAGTAGGGATAAAAACATTTTACTGTCTGGTTTTAGGATATGATAATGAGTGGCAAGAACTTGTGTGTTTAATAATTTTTTAAAAGTCATAGGTATCCACCATTTTTGTTTGCACAGCATTTTGACAGTGGAATTAACGTCAAAACAGTCTCTAATCATTGCAGATACAGACTGTGTATCATTGTGTCGGTCTACTTGTACCACAGGATAACCACTTTGTGCTGTCCATGAAGTTATCATATTTTTGATATCTGACGATTTTATGTATGAAACATTCTTATATAAAGAATACGTCTCAACATATCTATTCCATAACTTATCAAGAAGTGACAATTTGGTGTACGTGTTATTTGATGTATTATTCCTGATAAGAAATATAATATAATTATAATACAAAATATAAGAATAATGCTTGCTGTAAAGTTTAAAAAAAAAATATTTAATGTTTGTTATAAGGTATGGTGGCTTTACCAATATATAATGTAAAAAATTAAAATATTAATTAAAAATTGTCGAAATTCTTTGTACTCCAATAATTTATATATACTCACTTGTAATAATATAAGTGTACGGCTTCTTGAAATAGAGAAGTATATAGGACATCTTGTTCAAAAACGGTATTCAGCATATATAAAGTACTGAATGCTACAACATAATTCATAACGTTGAAGTTTTGAAATTTTATTTAAAAAATAATTATAATAAATAATACGTTTACAAATTGAAGCTTATTTAACTCTAACATACATAAAAATTTAAATTTAATATTGTTTTTTTATATATATTTCATAACGTTAGATTAGGTTTTATGTTTTTTATCTGTTCGTATAATTCCCAGTAAACACAAAATAACAGTAAGGTAATAATTGTTATAATTTTTCACTCAACAATGTATATGTGACGTTACACGCTTTGTACGTAGTTATATTGGTGAGTGGAAAATTATACCATTAATGATATGTTACGTTACTTTGTGATTACTCTGGAATTACAGTAACACTTTAGTAATACTTCTATTCTTTGACCTTCATATTCACACAATATCATCAAGCTTTCGATAAGAGTATTTTTCTCTGGTTTGTACTACAAGTACAAATGCAATTTACGATATTTATAACTTATTATTGTTTGTTTACATATAACAGTACCAGAAATATTATATCACGTATTACATTGGTTAGTTTGAAAATTGTTAATTGATTTGGATTTTATCATATTTCAAACTACATGAGATATAAAAGTACAAGCTTTCAATAAAAGTAAGGTACAAGGTTTTAAGTACAATTAACACAGTTTTCTTTTGTATTAACAATTATAATGTCTGTCGCAATAAAGCGACACATGTTTTAGACGGTGTAAAAAGCAAACTACGACCAAAAGTGTTCACTTACACAGTAAAGATACTAAGTAGCTGCAAAGTTTCACAGTATTTTTAGGATATGGTCTTACATTTTTTTTAAAAGATATAAAATAAGATCTGATACTTCTTGGCCTATCATTTTGTAAACGTTAAGTTAAAGAAATAAGAGTACTCAATAAATTTCTGGTTCTTTACCTGTTTCTCGCCACAGTTTAGTAAGAGTTGAATTGCGTGATATGAGTGAATTTTCTCGAAATGGAGATTCCTCTGTAATTGCTTCTACATAATCGAAAAATATCCGTCGTGTTTGGACCACAATCGACTTTAGTAAAGATGTATTGTAATACTATCAAGAAGACAGAGTAAGGTAAACTATTTTGATGATGAGCACATACTTAAGCATCTCAGACATTATGTAAGTAATGTATTAGTGTAATAAATTTCGAGTGTTTTCACTTATCTTTTTAATCAAGAATATCACGAAGAGCTATATTAGTAAATTGATGATATTCTTGATTAAAAAGTTAAATGAAAACACAAGAAATCTAGTAGCAAAGTGAGGAAAAAAGTATGTAAATTATTTTCTACATACAAACATTATATATATGTTTTTATACTTTAGTACTATTATGTCATATTTTACTGCGTAACATTTCAAAAAAATAAAAGATGAATATATTAATATCAATGTAAACGGTTCACATTATTCCTAAAATTAACACTGGTTTTTAACTATCTTATTTATGTAAAAATGTTTAAATAAATATTGCACAAGAATAATCTAACCTGATCGCGAATATAAACTCCGTATACTGTTGAAAATCCTTCAATAAACCAAACATCAGACTGTCTCAACGGAACTAACCAATCACTAAACATTTCTTGTATCACAGTACGTGCTACGGAACATGTTGCTTTTCTTTCTTGTATAATGGAATCTACTTCTCTGTCGTATATAATGTTAACTTCACTAAAAATAAAAATAATTGTTACTGCCAGTACATTTTTCTCAGTGTGTACAGAGTTATAGTTTAGAAACTCGTTTTTGTATTGATTATGCATCTTACCTCAAGAAAACCATCCTAGGAATTATTATAGTTTCGTAATGAGTTACGGTTATTGGAAGTAGTAAGTAATGAACATATGACTGTGGTATGATATAATACCACATGTTTCTGAGAAGTCTGACGATATCAAGTATAAGAATTCGTGCATAGAATGTGCTATCTTCTAGTTTTAAGTTGCTTGTAATAATAACATTCTTAAGATAAGTACTTTGTATTAAGATAGTAGTCTTAGTATTCGGTAAAACAACTAATGCAACCGAATGCGTAGATATTAAAGATGTGGTAGAAAATACTTTATAAAGCGTACTTTCAAACGTTTCAGGTATATTTATTAGAGCTGTATCTGTGTTCGTATGTTTAATTTGGATGGTAAATCTAGCCTCGGGAGCTAAATTTTCCCAATATGGAAATATCCATTCAGCAGGAATACGCGATAAAAACAGAAATCTAATAAAAACAATATCAGATATAACAAAACCACAATAGTATGGTAATAAAAAATAATAACTTTTTATTAAAAATATAAGAATTAGTTTTACAAAAACAAACAAAACAAATGTAGTACTTAAAGAATACAATTCTATTTAGTAAATCACAATGCTGTTTAGAGAAATATATAATGTTAGTAAATGTATTTACTAAATGTCTTTATATTATATTAGTATATAAATTATAAAACAGATTTAGGAATTGTAAAAGAGTAGATAAGATAAAACATACGAATATGATATATAGTAAAACATTTTTTGTTGCAATATGTAAAATTAAAAATATCTGTTGACTAATATTTTGATAATGTAGAAATAGATGCAGTTTAAATATGAAATTGTATACTGCTTGCAGCATTATGCACTTACATTTTTGTGTCACTTTGCTGGATATATTTAAACCTCATTGCAATTTTTACTAAATTACAATTATATATCGAATTTATCACGTATTGTCCTGATGTTATAATGTTTTCTTTTTGTAACAACAAGCCTCTAAAGCCTGAATGCCTTTGTTTGGTGAGACTAATATCCACATTTGTAAATCGATTTGTGGCAGTATTTGTCTGTGATATATTGACTTCCCACTGTGGCATAAAGTTATAAAGCATTCCAGTTGCGACATGCACTTCTTGTATGTTACAATAACGTCCAATTTGTAATCTTATGTATTGCTGTTCGCATGACACGTTTAGTACAACAGTGGAATTGACAAAAAGAGTAGTGTTTTGTATTTCTAAGAAAATGGTATAATTTATCGGTTGTACACACTGCGATATCTGAGACAAACTCTCATGAGTGGGAGAAGTAATTCCAATAACAGATATTGAGCATATTGTTCCGAAGAATATAAGCATTTGCGTAATGCGTATCTACAAAATTACTTTGTTTAGTAACCGAAAAATACAGATACACATTAAAACATAAGTAGTACGCAAAATATTATAAAAGACGAACGTTTGCAATATCAAATGCACAAACAGCAATTACAGATGTGTGACCATTATGAGTATGTTTATCAGAAAAGATGTTATTTAGTTTTATCACGCACACATATCACAACACGTATCACGAATGTGGGTTTACCAATCCGACATATAAAGAGACGAAGAAGAAAACAAAGTACAGTTTTACTGTATACTACATGTGTTTGATAATATTTGAGATTTTTGGAATAAAATTAAATTCAAGAAACTCGTTTGAGGTAGTTCTATCACGAGACAAAAGTTCTGACATAAATTCTAATTTTTTATATAATATTGTCCGAACCAATCTTCATTTTTGTAAAACAAAAGAACAGTTATTTACCGACCAGTTTAATGAAACAATTTAAGTTGAACAAACATATAAAACATTGACATATATAGTATACGCAAATTCTTTGTGTTCGTATGTCTAACTTATAGACTTGAGATCTTTTCCAAAAACTACCAAATATATTTTCAATCTGTTTAATAAGGAGACATTAAAAAAAATAACAACGTTACCGATCATTTTGATTTAATAAAATGATCTAAATTGAGAAGTCAAACTTTTAACCTGTACGTAGTATAGCCGTCATGTGTGGCAACGCCGCAATTATACTCGATGTGATGTAAAATATTTTTTACAAATAGTTTAATTTATTTTATCAATAATTATATTCTTAGTTATGCATAGTACGCGTTGGTTTCTTGTAAAGTTTAATAAATCCCGTTTAGCACCCACGAAATCCTACGTGATAGAACTACCTTAAGTAGTTTTGAACGCGTTTTGCATTGCATANTAAACTTTTATTGCATAATAAACTTATGGTCCAATAATGACTGTCAGATATTTGCATACGATTAGAAACGTTTTATTTTATAACAATTGTAAATTTTCAACAAATATAAGAATATATATATATACACACAGGAATAAGAACTTACCATCTTCTATACAGTGATATCCAATGCATTAAGATATAAATATTGCAAGAAATAGTATTACGAACTTCTAGTACAACGAGATCAAACCCGCAACGTTTGCGCGATCTTACCTCTTCGAGATATTCTCGAAAACTAAGAAACGATCGTTTCAGTGGAACAATATCTACGTGCCAGAAAGTAAACATCTGNGTTTGGGAAAACGACCTTATTTTTGTTCTCTTCTATGTACGTGTATGATGATAGAAGTAATGGTTTCATATATGTTTGTTTCACGGTTAAATATAAGAATATAATTTTACATACAGACTGTTTTATTTTATAATTAGATAGTTTTCTTTGAAATCTACATTTGAAATAATGTTTTTAATTCACAAATCTTAGTATAAAATATTGTAAATATGCAGATATTCCACTGATAGAATTTGTTTGTTGGATAAATATGCGAAATTCGGAACTGCATTCAAAATCGCTATAACCCAGATTTTACTTTTACCGTTTTACGCAAAAGTTCGCGGTGACTGGCTAGATGTCACGTTTATTGCGAGCGTTATATTTTTTGGTAGTTTTTCTTTGAAATATATGTTGTACGACTTTGTCGATTAGCTTGACGAAAGTAGAGACACGACATAATCAATGAATCGAGATGCAAGAAAAGTGTTGACAGCGAAAATTGTTGAAAAATTTTTATTAGTTAAAAGGTTTTTCAGGAAAATTTTTTAAGTAAAACGTTCGAAATGATGCAAGATAATTATTTGACATTTATTGTAACTTTAAATATACAATTCTAGTTTGTGCAATTTTGTTATTTTGATGAGAACTTTGAAATTACTTGTAATGCATAGTCATACTTGTAACTTATACGACAATTGTCACGTTATCGTAGTACAGTTCAATATCTTTTACAGAAATTTATTACTTATAATTCATTTATAAGTATTAAACCAAAGTGAGTAATAAATTACTAGGCTATGATCTAACGATAATTTGACAAATTACTGACAAGGTGAATCTACGACGTTGTACCAATCAATTTGAACGAAATTTATAAAATCGATAGATGACTATGTGGAATATTGCAAGGTAAATGAATAAGACGAAGTACTCAAGCATTCGCGAGAAAATCGAAAACTTGAAAATTTCGAGTTATCTTATAAGGATATTAAATAGATCGAAGATCGCGTAGCGTAGTGGTAGCGTACGTGGTTAGTAATGTCAATGCTGCTGGTTTGAATTTCGATATACTTCTTTTTTTCTTCAAAATTCTACATATAATCTAAATGTAAGTAATTTGTTCTGTTACGAAAAAGAAGAACTACTGGCAGTAATATATTGCGGCAGTGGTCCGAAATAATTACTGGCATTCTGTATAATTTCTAGTAATATTTTTAATGACTCCTGTAATATCTAATACTATTATTGTGTGATTGTCAGTAATATTTATATTACTGATTTTATTTATATGTAATCGGTAGTAGTTTTTTTCGTAAGGGTTTATTCTAAATGTAACGTTCTTTTTATTTATTGCATGTTATGAAAGTACATTGTTTGCATAAATACTCTGTTATTTAATAAATTCGGTAAAAATAAATAGATTTTTTCGAATTACTAATTGTGTTCATAAAAAGCGGATAAATAAGTAATATCAACCGTTATGTTTATTTTTATAGACAAGTCAAAACTTTTAGAAAGCGTTTGCAGAATCAACTTTAATAGAACCAAACCGCAAAATAACATCTCGTGGAGATTGCATAAAAATTCATTCAATCATACATCAATTGTCCGCCCCGAGTTGTCGAAATATGTTACAGTATGCATGGTATTCTTTCAAATTAACAAACGAGAGAAAGATATTTAGGAGTGTCAACGAAGTATGTTTGTCAATAGATATTTGAAAGAAAAAACCATGTGAATGTAAAACTGCAGCGTTCATACGATGTGCGCACTGTCGTGAAAATTATTGCTTCAATCGTTTTTATGACAAATATCCTGCATTATGTATTGTCCCATTTAGTTTCACTAAATAAAACATGTTGCGCATAGTTTTACATGTTGCATACAATTAATTAATTATCCGCGTTTTATGAAAACAGATAGTAATTAGTACTAAGCTATTTAGTTTTACCGTATTTTTTTAATCACAAAGTTTTTAATGCAAAAAATGCACTTTTATAACATGCAATAAATAAAAAAAAACGTTACATTTAGAAGAAACAATTTACTTACATTTAGATTCTATTGTAGAATTTTGAAGAGAAAAAAGTAGAGTACATCGAGACTCAAACCAGCAGCGTCAACATTACTAATCAAGTACGCTACCGCTACGCTACTCGATCTTCGAGTAAAGGAACTATTTAATATTCTTATAAGGTAAATCGAAATTTTCAAATATAATTTTCTCGCAAATGGTTGAGTAGTACATCTTATTACTTTACCTTGCAACACTTCACATAGTCATTTATCAATCCTATAAATTTCCTCAATCTTATAGTTTCCCCTTGTGAGAAGTATTAGATAATTACTGAGAACTTATTTCTGATAGTGAATTACTGAATAAATTACTGTTAGTGTTTGCATAAAAATTTGTTTGGGATTTATTTGGAAATCAGGTAGATTTTTCCAAAATATATTGGATTTTCTTTGGAATTTTTATATCGAATTCAATTGGTAATGTAACGCTTTGCGATTTAAAATAAAAAAATAGATTCTATCTACCCTGGTAAAACTGAAATTAGAAATAATAGATTCAAGTATAATTAATGACTTGTAATATGAGGAAACACTTATGTTCATTTTAGTGACCATTAAATGGATATTTTTTATACATATTGGTAGGCAAAACAATTTATAATCTAAGTCATAAAAAAATAGATTGTTAATGTCCTGTAAAAATGATTAGCAAGAAATAAAAGATCGGCAATTGCAAATCATTAAATAGAAATAATAATTTTTTATTCACTAATTTTCACTAATTTAGGAATATTTCAAAATAAGAGCAAAATTTTTGCTTGAATAAAAAATTAGTTTTTTCAATTTTATGTACAAAATAAGAAATTTTGATATGTAGTAATAATTTCAGAAAGAATTAAGAAGATTTACCATACTTCTAGGTTTAGACTTTTATTATCATTTGGTAATACCTAATTTAACAATCCACTGTAAATGTTACAAATTCCTAACCTGCGAATTTAATAATTTGAAGTGCAAATCATGCTCTTTCATCAATTTGTCACTTTTGTAGAATTAATTTTTTTTGTATAGTGAATTTAAAAAGTATAAAATGAGTAGTTTGAAGAGAGTGCGTGAACACCAGTTAAGAAGATAAGTTATGAAAATTTATAGACTTTCAAGTCTAGCAGATGAATATATTTCATCAGATGAATATGAAAGTGAAACATATTGTGAGAAAAATTTGAATTATGATCAAAGTGAGAATGAAGATGCAATTATACTTACAAACACTTGTAACAAACAAACTGATTTGAGTGAACAAAATTATAGCAATAAAGAGCATGAGAATAATGAAAATAAACATTACAGTGATTATAATTTTGAGTTAGATAATGCTGATAAATGGTATAAAGAGAAAGATTCTCATGCATCCGATGATAGTCAAACCAACGAAGAATTAGATTTCAAGCATGTATCAGATGAAGAACCTGAAATAAATGAACTCCGCCAATGGTCTGTGAAATCAAAAATACCTCATAAACATTTTGATTCATTATTAAAAATACTAACTCGACCATTATTAAATATGCCATTAAACTCAACAACTTTTTTGAGAACTAGAACTGCTCAATACAAAATTGAAAAAATGATGGATGCACATGATTCATCAGGTGAATTTGCATATTTGAATATACAGAAAGGTCTTGAAGCATGTGTCAATCCTGTTTTACATCCAAATAATATTTTGGAACTTAATTTTCATTTTGATGCCGTGAAAATAAAGAATGCGTCATCAAAATTTTTGTGAGTTCTTCTGTGCAAAATATATTATAAAAATAATTCAAGTGTATACAAACCATTTTGTATAATTGTTTTCTATGACATTGGAAAACCGAAAAATATTCGTGAATTTTTCAAAAAATTTATCTTAGAGATAAACTATCTATTAGTCAATAGAGTAAGTATAAAATCAAAGCAGTTCATGATAAAAATAAGAAGCTTCATAGCTGATTTGCTTGCCAGAGCTTCAGCAAAATGTATCAAAGTACACACAAGTAAAAATGCGTGTGAGAGATGCGATATAGTTGCTCATAAAATTATTAACACGACAGTTTTTATTTCTCTAGAAGGTTTGTTTATGGGAAACAATAGAAGCAGTAAAAGCTTTTTAGACTTTGATGACATAAATCATCATACAGGTGTGTCACCACTCATTGCTATTAAGCCGCAAATTGATTTTATAAAACAGTTTGTGATTGATTCAATGCATTGCTTATATTTGGGTGTTATGCCAAGAATATTGGAAAATTTAATGTCCGGACCATTGACTGTTAGATTAAGTGCAAATCAAAAAACTGAACTGAGTCGTAGAACACAGAATATTAAGATTGATATACCTGAAGAATTTAAAAGAAAACTTCGACCAACTGATGATTATGATAAGTACAAGGCTGTAGATAATAAATTTTTTGCTCAGTATTGCGAACCAATTGTTTTAAAGAAACTTCTTCTTGACAGAACATACACAAATTTCTTAAAGTTCCATGTGGCTGTTCGAATGTTATCTAGCAAAAATGCAGAGACCTATGTTACTATAGCGAGACAGTTTTTACAAGAGTTTGTTGAAGAATCAGTATCTATCTATGAATCCACTTTTGTATCTTGAAATGTTCACAGTTTGCAGCATATCCCAGATGATGTTCTTAATATGAAAAGCAATTTTGTAGGTGACAAGCAGAAATTTCTACATATATATATATATATATTGTAAACAGGGTTTGAATAAAACGGTTTGTACCCCACTCTCTAGACAGGTGATAACGGCAGGTAGAAATAAACAGACATAGACAGGGAACAACAGAGTCTCGGTTGAGTCGTCTCGGCGTATACATGTACCGTGTTTTCACAAAATATACAAGATCACTCAGCATTATCACAACGAAAGACTTATATTTTCATACGACCGTTCTATCGTCCCGTTTCCGCCTGTTTTATCCTACAATTTAAATGATATTTCAGTATTCCCTTATGAGAGTGAATTAGGAAAGATAAAGAATCTATTGCTATCACCGCATCATACAGTAGCTCAATACTGTAGACGCATTCATGAACAAAGAGAAATATTAGATAATACAGCTAAAGTACCTGAAGATATAACAATCATAAAGCAAAAATTGAATGGAATTACTAAATTATCTTATAAAGGATATATTCTCACTCATAAGCACCCAAATAATACTGTATTATTAAAAAATAAGAAAGTTGTAAGAATTTTCAAAATATTCAAAGCGGATGAAAATTTTAAAGTTCAAATTCAAGATTAGAAGATTAAGAAATCAGTTTTTGAAGTTCCTTGTGATTCTTCAATTTATGACATTTATGAAATTGAATCATCTAGAAATAATCAATCAAGGAATATTTCAATTGATTTAATTGACTGCAAAATGATAAAATTTTCTCTTGATTTTGCATCAAATACTGAAAGAAAGAGTTTTGTCGTACCCATGCTGCACTAATAGTAGTCGGTACGATTCTATTATAATTTTTATTTTAATCTAATAATTGAGTAATTAATAATAATGATAAATGGATTATTTTGATATTTTTTTGGTCTGGCGGTTGGTGACAAAATCGCGACAAATGACAAATTGTTTGCTGGGAAGTTGTCTACCTTAGATAACGGTTATGTAGTAAGAAATCTTCAAAGAATTTAGATACAAAAACGTGCTGTTTTTATTACAATTAACTTGTTTTGTAGAGAAGTCATCAAATCTAAAACAATTAATTAATTAATTAATATGGATAACAATAAAGTAGAAGACTTTGAGAGACAATATCCATATCACATAATTGAGTTTGTAGCTGCTGGAAGAAAACCTAGGGTAAAAAAGATAGTCGCCTTAAAATGGCTTCGTTTTAATGAAAAAAAAGAAAAGATATGTCAAATTTCCTCCACCACCTTACAACAATAAAAAGTTCGAACAATATAATCTTTCTCGTCAAGCTTTGATGAATGCTTCCAATGATTGGCAAGAATATAGTGTCAAAATAAGAGGAAAAGCAAGTAAATATGAATTATTAAAGCTCTTGCTATCTATTTCACTCTAATCGATAAAATTTTTGAGAATTTCTATTGAATTGAATATAGAAAAATGTAACTGTGAATGTTTATAATATCATTATATAATTACTGCATTACTAAAGTTTTATATTTTCCTCCAGGAAATTGGGATGAAGCCTTAAAAAAAAGTAATGATTTGAAAAACCAAGATACTGTCCTTACTATGGAGTCTGACGATAGTGGTACCGAAGCAGAAAAAAAAGCTGCTAAACGTATCAGACAACAAAAATTTCAAATAGAAGCCAAAAAAATGAAAGCATTCTTTCCTGAAAATGCTGAAATAATTAATGACTTAAGAATTGAGTTTCTTTTTTAATTCTATAAAAATTTATTTCCTTGAATTTTAATTTGAATAATTTTGAATTTGTCTTTATTCAAATCATTTGATTTTAATTACTTTTCTTCCTGGCTGAGGAGAATTTTTTCGCAATATTTTAAAAATTAGTTAAGGAGGTAGATGGGATCTTTCATATATGTGATGCAAATCCAGCATCCTATGTGAATTTAAGAACAACAACATAGTCTCAATTTAGTCACGGACACAGAATCATTGAATAGCTCTTTCTTTGATCTCCTAAAAAAGATGACTTTATCTAAAACTTAAATCCATCAAATTGTTCCATCCCCTCTATTATGATAGATTATAAATACGTTTGTCTCTTGGCTTTGCTTATTATTTGACTGTTTGCCGTTCGTATGTAAGCTTATTCATACATTGTATTATATTGGAGTTTATTGTGAGTTTTATATGTACTCTTTAACTTTATCCGTTTTTACATTGTGACGACAGGAACAATTCACGAGGTACGATCACCTGCCTAAAATAACACAACATGACATCTTAACTTTTATATACTTTATGTACATCGCGACTGAATAGGAGATCAGTGAATGTCGAAACGTTTCGCAATATATACTATGTATATTATAATTAAATATTGTATTTTTTACTTTCATCTTTTTTTGCTCGATAATGACCTTATTTAACTTTATATTCCTTGTTCAATTCATAAATTCATATCGGACGCCATACTTGCATCTTATATATGAGAGATCCCATATACTCCTTAACTAATTTTAAAATATTGCAAAAAAACTCTTCGGCCAGGAGTCGAACTTGGAATCTCCGGCTTTTCGTCGCCTTTCCTATTCGGTCCGGAGATTCCAGGTTCGACTCCTGGCCAAGGAGTTTTTTTTCGCAATATTTTAAATGCAAAATATGATTTAGTATTAGTTCAAGACGGTACAAAACGGTAAATTATTAAAACCTGCTTTTAATTTACGTGCAGTCCCAACAACTAAAATATCAATTAATGGACAGTTGTATAAAGTCATGAATGCGATATTCCATCACGGATCTTGTATAGAAAACGGTCATTATATAAGTACATGTCCAGAAGAAATATCTAATTGGATTGAAGTTGATGATGGGACAATTAATAAGACAAAATGGCCTAAAGGCGCTAAAAATATTTACATACTTTTTTTGAAAAAAATTAAGAAAACTTAAACTCAAATAAAAGAAAATATTTAATTGCCTATAATAATTAACCATTGTAATACTTTTGCGTCAAATAAAAACAATAGCAAAAATTTCTTCCCGAATATGGTTAGAATTCACAGAAAAAAATTTTTTTAATAACAGTACTTTCAACACTTTGTTATATGTATTATTTTGTTATATATGTTATTGTTATTATGTAGAAATACATTGTATTGTGTTGAAAGAAGTATTTGTCGAAAACATATTCCACAAAAATGTGTGATATCCCGAACAAAATACCTTTTCAAAAAAAGGTAAAAAAAAAGCGCCAAGTACATGCGCAACTTGTATATCTCTAGAAAACATATTACTATAAAAATCTTTCTCTACAAAATCTATTCTACAAAAGAAATGATATCAATAAGTAGCGCCAAGTAAAATCTTGTACATTTATACATTGTTGCAAAATATAAAATATTAAAAAAATAATATATTTGTAGGTTGTTTATACGTTCTAAAATATAAAATATGAAATATTCCAAAACAATAGAAAGTTTAAAATATTATGTGATCAGTGTACTTTATATATAAAGCACTCATCGATGTAAAAAATGACCTCGCCTTGCATGGGCAACCTTAAACTATATCGAATCATATAGATTTCGTTTTGTGTGAAAAGTCAAAAACCTATGTAAAAGTTTTTAAAATACAAAATATTTAATGTAAAAAAACTTGGCGCGGCTGCACTGAAAACTATATTGAATTAAAGTTTACTCTGATATTATAGCTATTCAATAGTTTTTGTATTAAGCGTACAACAAAGTACGTGTTTTTCGAACTCTTTTGATAAAATAACATTATTTTCTTTCGACAAAACTCATCTAACGGTGATTCTCAAAAGTATCAAAAATTACTTGAAGAACTTTCATAATTGTTACACTGTTGTAGTGCTATGCTAATTGATTTATTCTATTATAAAATTAAACTTTCATATGTGAAGTACATGAATAGTTCATGTGTGCTAGTGTGTTCTCTGTCTTTAGTTTTCAGCAGCCGCGCCAAGTTAGTTTAAATTAAATATTTTGTATTTAAAAAAATTTTACATAGGTTTTTGACTTTTCACACAAAGCGAAATCTATATGATTCGATATAGTTTAAGGTTGCTCACGCAAGGCGAGGTCATTTCTTACATCGATGAGTGCTTTATATATAAAGTACACTGATCACATAATATTTTAAACTTTCTATTGTTTTGAAATATTTCATATTTTATATTTATTTACGTACATGAAATACAACTTAAATAAGATGTTTTTTACAATACAGATGTTTACATCGTGATATATATTTCTTATTTCACAAAAACGACTGTCGTGTAGTTATCGAGTATCTTTCAAACAAGCAAAATCGCAGATATCCTTAAACACTTCGTTTGACCTTATATAATATTACTTCTTGTGTTTCAAGTTTTATATTTTAATGGATAAGATTATTATAAACATGATAAGTTATTACAAGCTTGTATATTATTTGTAGAATATTCATATTTTTTGTCACTTATAACTATATTCTTTATCATACGCTGACAAAATATGGAATCCGTTCTTAATGTATAACCTTTCTTTGTACTTTCTATATATAAAATATATATCTACTTTATATTCTTAGTTATTGTACGATTCATAATATTTGTCAAAATATTATAAATTATTATTACATGAATATAACTACGATTTAAAAATATCTTTTTTTACAGTGACATAATTTGCATTATGTGACGTACTATATTCTTAAAACGTGTTCACAAAATGTGGATAGTTTTCTGCAAGTAAAGCTTTGTTCGTTCAAATATTATTTTGTCATAAACGTTCAACACACTTTAGATTCTACTTTTGTCAATCATCCTTCTATATGTCAAATTGATGAAACCAACAAAATAATAACAAATATTATGTGAGTGTATGTGTATGCGTGTATGTGTACGTGATAAACATAAAGACATTGCAGCATAGTGATAAACATGCTTATAACAATCGTATACATCTGTTGTTGACAATTTTATATGAAAAAACAATTTATGGTCGCGATTAGCAAAGCAATTGCAGAATAGTTGTCTTTGTCAATACTCGCCGTTGAGTAACTGGTTCTAAAAGTAAGAGCCAATTATGTTTGCTTGCTATAAAGCAATCAAACATGCTATAAAACAATTTGTTTTGCTGAACGCAACCATTTATTCTGTACATGTTAAATCCGCTTGTTGCAATTTTATTTGCATATTTTTTGTTTCACCACTAACTTACTTTTATAGATTTACAGTACGCAAATGCTTATATTCTTTGTGCTTAATATTTCTAACCGCTTCTTCTACTGATGAGACTTTATCTGAAGAAATGCAGTTCATAGAACCGATATCCTATAAAATCAAGATTTCTCTCTCTCTCTCCACAAATACAAAATAACTTTTTCAACGTTAAAGTTCTCGTCATAATGAACGTGTTTATAATTACTGTTTAAAAATAAACGTTTGTAATCATTTGAAAGTCGCTTACACTTTTATTGTTACTTTTGTAACAATTTTGGATAATTCTTAACCATAAAATTGACTGGCCAAAACTAAAACATGAAATAGCCAAAAATGATGCAAATGTGGCTACAATTGTCACAAAACTTGGACTTTCACAATAATTTATTGATTTTGTTTGCACTTACATTTTAAACATCATTTAACTTAGATGTGTGATGAGGTGTCCTCTGGTTCGTTAACAATACAATTTAAATTCAAGTAGAGAACTGGCTTGTCAAACCGGTTGCAAAATATTTTGCATTAAAAATCAACAATATTAATAATCCATACGTTTCGACTTCACTCGAAATCATTTAACTTGTCACTATATGATTTTGTACAATACTTTAGATTATATTAATACGGTGTAAATTTTTATTTATGTAGTTTTTAATAAGTTTTATGTCATTAAATGATACGAAAATTCTTAAAGTGGTCACAAATAGTGCATCCCCTTACGAAAAAGAATTACTGGCAGTAATATATTGCGGCAGTGGTACGAAAGAATTACTGGCATTCTGTGTAATTGCCAGTAATATTTTCAGTGATTCCTGTAATATCTAATACTATTCTTGTGTGATTGTCAGTAATACTTATATTACTGACTTTATTTATATGTAATCGGCAATAATTCTTTTTCGTAAGGGTCTACTTTATGCGGAATTCGGAACTGCATTCGAAATCGCTATAATCCAGATTTTATTCTTTCATTTTACACAAAAATTCGCGATGACTAACGTGATGTCACGTTCATGGCGAGCGTTACATTTTTCGGTAGTCTTTTTTCAAAAAATATATTGTACAACTTTGTCGATTTACCTGACGAAAGAGACACAACATAATCATTTATGAGATGCAAGAAAACTGTTGACAGCGAGAATTCTTAAAAACTTTTTATTAGTAAAATTTTATTAATAAAAATTTTGAATTTATTGATGCAAGATGATTATCTGACATTTAGTGTAACTTTAAATATACAATTCTAGTTTATGCACTTTTGATATTTTGACGAGAACCTTGAAATTACTTGTAATACATAGTCATTCTCAAATCTCATATGACAATTGTAATGTTATCGTAGTACAGTTAAATATAAATACAGTTATACACAACACCTGCCAAAAACTACATTCGTAATTTAAGTAATATACTTCAAATTACCTAATAAAAGTCAAAAATTGTACTTTTTTTTACAGACATGTAAAAAATACTACTGACTCTGTGAAAGCGATCACAAAACACTTAACTGATAAAGAACATTTAGAGATTTATGCTTTGTGTAAACAAGGTATTGTTAACAAAAAAAAACAATACATAAGATCGTACATATCAATTTTGTGATGTGATAGCTTGACTACATGTTGAAGAACTTTTTTCTTATCAAAAAAACGCATTGGACGCCGTCGAGAGACACAAACCGCAAATAGACCTCGCAAATATTCTCGGGCTATCTTCATATAGAAATACAAATCGTGTAGCTGCATTGAATAAGCAGAATATTAATTGCGAACAACTTAGCTAAGTGTCATCAGCTGTTGACAAGACCGTATATTGATTTACTTTTCCGAGCGATACGAAGTCACGTGAGCTGTCGGCTGCCAGCCGCATTGAAGTCGGCAAAGTGCAATACAATGATTTTGAACAAATTTCGATTCGTCATAGCACGTCAAACCTTTCATACATAAAACACTATAGCGTCAATATAATGAAATTTTACGAGTTTATAGCACATATATCGGTTTTAGAAACTTATTGTCTTTTATAGAAAATTTGTATTGGCTTGTCACATCACTTGTCGAAATTCCTTATTCTTTGCTACTGAAATTATTGAATAATCGCGATTAAGAAATCTGTACATATTGACGATCTCTATGTACTTCGAATCAATTTGTTATCATATAACAAACTTGCATTACCTTGTCTTAACATATGACGCGAGAACGTTTGTCAAATAGTACATTTCGATATCGTTGTATTCGTTAGAAATAGGCAAAGTTTATTCTTTTGTTACTTTTTCTAGGTTTTCCTTTTTTTTTATCTGTGATTTTTTTTGTACATCGTTGTTTAAATTAAGGTCTTGTTAATTAAACTAAAGTTGTTACTAAGAAAGTATTTAGCTACTTTATTTTGTTTACAACTGTCTTACCATCAAACTCTTGAATAAAACACCGCCATTATTTTGCTCTTTTTTGAGAGATTGACCTATATATGGTTTATGAGCTATATATGTGCTATATATTGAAACATGCATGATATCTATAAAAATAAACAAATTAGGAAATTTGTTTTATATGTATATATTACCAGTACAATTACGCACAACAGCACTCACTCAACATACATTTTACAATATTTTAAACAAGTCTGTTTGACATAATGGATTTCAAAAGAAAAACAAAATGGAAAGCGTGTAACACAAAAAAAAGTATCTCACAAGAAGTGAGAGAAACAAATTTACATCGAATATGTTAACACATTGATTAAAAAGTACAACTATTTTCGTCATTGTTTTATGTTTTATTGTTGTTTGTGCACGTTAAACATAAAGTGTTTTGTGTTTACATTTGTTAATTGTTCACGCATAAAAGACACTATCGCAAATTGTATAAGTATGTCTCAATTTTGTTATGTGCTTTTTTAAATAAACAATGTTCCAAATGTTACATAATTATAAATGAACATGTAATTTTGCATATTACATAAGACATAAAAGAATCAACTAACCAAAATTTGTCAAATCAAGATATAAGAATGGAATTTCATTGATTCTCTTCTGTTTTACGCGTAACCAGTATGTAAAAATCAATACTTCTCGGTCTTAAAAAAGTAAAATAACGTAGTCTGTCTCTTCTTCGCTAAAACTTATGTACCATTAGTGACTTACTCTGAGTAACGTAATCACATTTCCGTTTTTACTTAAAAGTGCTTCCAAGAAACAATTGCGATTGTAATATACGTTAAAAATCGTTGTTCTACATTAGTCGCAAAACGCGAATAAAATGGAAGACACAAATGCATGTATATAAATGTGTTCACAACGGAACTTTTTGAAAACAATTGCATTGTGTAAGAAATTAAGAAAACCTTAAAAAGTAATACGATACTTTTAGTGCAACTAATATTTTTATTATAACTAAATTGAAAAAACTATTTTTTTAGAACAAACATAAGAACCTCTAACTTACCATTAACATTTTAAAAATACTGGTGACTTAGTAATTGTTATATTCTCACATAACACTGAATGGTATTGCATGATATCAATTTTTCTCTTACATTATATAAATTTTTATACGTAGATACTTTGACTTTATTTAACGTGAGATTTGTATATTTATATTTATGTGTCCAATCCTTAATTACATTTTGTTGCGGACACCGCGTGCATATCGCTCGCGCCAAGTGAACACCGCGCGAGCGATGCGTCTGTTTGTCGCCAGGCGACGGCGTTGTTAAGAGGATGCTGAACCGCTGGCAAAAGTTCGCTCAGCTGCTACTCAACCGCTATGCTATCGGGTAGGTGGCGCCATCTCTCGGGACCGAATCAAACCAAAACAAGGATAGATGACATGAGAGAGCCAAGGATAGACATATGTTTCTCTCTGACGCTTCTGCTAAAATTGTACTAATCGTATTTTCAAGTTTTCTTGTTTTACAAGGCTTCAAAATCTTTTTTGAAGCACTCAAAATATTCGTCTATGTTTCTAGTTTGGGATAAAGGTATTTTTATTTGAATTTATATGGCCAATTTTGCATATAAAGTAAAAATGTAGTTTCTGTAATAATAGTCTAAAAACTTTTTTTTGTTTTTCTTAAATTTTTAGGCTTTATCCCATTCTTTACTATATTTTCTTTATTTCTGGAAAAGCATTTTTTATTCCGATTCATAGTTTTCACAAAAAGTTGGAAATACGAAATGATGGTAAAACAGGACGGTTCAGCATCCTCTTAAGAAGACACCAAGCTCCAAGCTGTGACGGCGCGCCTCGATAATTCGCCCGGAATTGTATTGTCGCTATATTATGTGTTTTAATAAAGTGTTGTAAAGAGAAGTCGCGTTCTTTTTTTGCCGCGGGTACGTGCGCAGGTCTTGAAACTGGCGAAAGGAGTTTTTTCGACCCTGCGATCAAACGTAACAACATATATAAAAGCCGGCGTGTAAAATAAATAATGTATTTTAATGCAAAAAAAAAATTCATATTATAAATAACACTTCCCGAACTATTAAACATTAAAATCCGAAACGTTTATTTTCGATTCTAGCTATAATTAATAAGTCGTATTTGTTATCATACAATAAACCTTAATTAAATACCAAAAAAACAAAAGATTTTGACACGACACATCAGTACTGGTTTACAACTAAAAGATGTAGTTTACAAAATATAAACTGACATAAAGACAACCAAATACACAAAATAGTTCATCATAAAAAAAAAACTTATTCGCAGCTAGTAGTCGAAACTAAGTAGTAGCGATTGTAATTCAAAATATACTGAGACTCACAGTAAAGCGTAGTTTCCATATTCACCAGAAACATACGTCAAATTTCAACTTTTTCTTTAATAGCATCGAGAACAAATAATTGCCCGAAAAAAAAATGGTAAACAATGTGATCATGTAGGATTACATTTGGATCGGATGTACACGGAAAAAAAAAGTTTTGCTATTATATGGTCAGCAAGAAAAATGGTTGACCCTACGAAATTTTATGTTTCATCACTAAAATGTTTTGTTGGCAAAAATTTTACTAAACTTAACAAATGTTTTTTTGCTGGCCATATAGTAACTACCCCAGTCAGAAATACCTTGTCGAATCGACGTCGATTCGACGTCGATTATACTAGTCGATCTACGGTTGATCGACGTCGATTTCTGACTGGGTACTTTCTTGCTATTCTAGCAAATCTTTATTTTTCGTGTAATTTTTTGTATGATCGTGTGAACTTTTATATTTAAGTCAAATATGATTTTACATATATAAGTTGGATATGATTTTATGTGATTGTGTAAAATCAGATTCGAAATTTGGCGCAATCTGATTTTAAATGATTACATATAAATATAAAAATTCATATACTATCGTACATAATTTTATGTATTTATATAGAATCATATAAAATCAGATCGCGCCAAATTTCGGATCTGATTTTGTACAAACACATAAAATCATATCCAACTTATATAAAAGTGTACTCAATCATACAAAATTGCATCCAATCCACATAATCCTATCTGATCAAATGATTTTCTATTTTTTTCGGAAGATCATACAACAAAGCATCGACAAGCCGTCATCTGAACATATATATTATTTTTATTATAACTTATTATTGCCAGTATGTTCACGTCTCTGGAAAACAAAATCCTGATTTTCACTTCATAAGTAAAATTACTATTATACGCCAGGTAAAAAATTTGCACATAGATACCTTAAAAATATACTTAACAATATATACTTAAAAAGTTTTCATATATACTTATACACAAATTAAAATAATTATATATAATTATGCAAATTTATATGCCGAATATGTCCATACAATTTTTTACATGGAAATTGTTTACCGGGATGAGACAACAATGTTTGTCCAAAGAATAAAACTATTATATAAAAAATATGCAGATTATGTAAAATAGATAATCGGTTTACTTCATAAAAATCCTTATATATAGAAAACAAATTTTGTATTTTTCTTTAGGAAAAATAACTACTGGCAGTAATATGTTGCGGCAGTGGTACAAAAAAATTACTGGCATTCTGTGTAATTGCCAGTAATATTCTCAGTGATTCCTGTAATACCTACTAATATTCTTATGTGATTGTCAATAATATTTATATTACTGACGTTATTTATATGTAATCGGCAGGAGTTCTTTTTCGTAAGGGTTTCTATTCCATTTTCTAGTCCGAATAGTATCCAAACGAAATTTGTGGATCGAAACGTTTGTATCTTTACTAAATCCTCGGATAAAAAAGAATTTTACGCAAACATCAGGTGTAGCTTGTTATTGCCTCGTCCCTATCTTTTTATTTAAACTTATATATGAATAAAACGCGTGGAACTATTGCAAAAGCAATGAAACAAAAACGCATAAAAATTTTTTAAAATTTTATCTTGCATGTAAAAGAAAACCTCAACTAATCGGTTATCGAGTGCGAAATAAAGTATAGAAAATACTCATTTGTTTCAATTCTACACAATATAGAGTAGAAACAAAATGATGCCTCATAACAAAACTTTTGGCATAATTTTAATAAGTTAAACAATTAAATGTATAATTGTACTATAAAACACATTACATTTTCGCAAATAAACAAATATCGCCACAATTATATAATGAAATAGTGGTGATGATTTTTAAAATTATAAACTAGCGCAAGTGACAAAGATAGTAAATGATACTGGAGCATTTAATAATATTCGATGTAATTATAATACGTCTAATTTAGTAAACATTCTGATACTTACTGCGCTAATATGATTCTTTTGATCTAACAATTGCATATTTAATGTGAGAAAAACTAGACAAAGTATATTATATATTTGTGCGCATTCGAGCTTGTAAGCAATCAAGCTTGTAAGCAATTGAAATGTAGACAATAATTTGTGCGTACAAACGAATTGTCGAAAAACATGATGTAGGCAAATAATGTTGTTGGCAATAAATCTGCAGACAAACGGGGCTCTTCCACCATGTCACAAACTAAAAAAGAGTTTGAGTTTGAATTTGAAATTTGTGTTAATTCAAATAGAACACATAATTTCTTGTGCTTGACGCGTTTTGTATCTTTTTCAAGATTTATACTACTAATTTAGGCAAAATATACTTTTTGCAAAAATTTTGGTAGTTTTGATTTTTGAACATGTCTTAAAGTTCGGTGTTCTAATGAAAATCCCAAGTTTTCTAACTCGGCGAGTCGCCGCTATCTTGGAAAAATAACGTCTCAAATATGAGATTTTGCACTATCTACTTACCAGTTGGTCCTACAATAAAAATAACTATATTGCATCTTGTAGAAATGAACCTTTCTTATAACTTTTGTCTAAACTAGTTTTTTGTATTTCTAATAGATAAGAAACTGCAGCAATAAAAAAATAAATCTCGCTTTGCGAGAAAAATTAAAAATTCATGCAAAATGTGAAAGATATTCACGTTACGTGTAAATATTCACTTTCCATAAAGCAAAGTTCAATCTAAGTGTTTAGTTTTTTGATAGTGAAGCATTCTTGCAAAGAGTACGAAACACACTGCCTCCATGCATATGCATGCAACCGTAAATTTGTTTCCATTCTTTATTGTTCGTAATATCGGCTTCTAATACTTAAAGTAAATCATTAAAACATTAAAATTCAAAACCTATAAAGTGTCATAATTGTACCAAACGAATCAAGCCAATTATATGTACAACAAGATCGACAACGTATCGTCTAAGCACATATGCGCGATCCTATATTTTTGAGAAATCATCAATAACTACAAGACGATCGTATTTTGAATGAATGAAAAATTACAACGTGTCACACAATATAAACGTCTGTGTTAAAAACCCGATATTATTTATGTTGTAATCTATGTATCTACATTGTAATAAAAAGAATGAGGTTTCAAAATTTGTTGCTCGCGAACATCTCTCTAAAATTTCTTTCTATAGACGTTATTCGAGGAGAAAAGAATATGTGAATGTGTTCACAAAACAGTATTAGAAATAAATGCATAATGGTAAAAATTACGAAAAAATTCTAAAATTAGTTTATTGCAATTACAATTTTTATTACAAATAATTTCGTAATTACTATTGGTTTTAGAATTTACTATCTGTTTTTCTTAAAAACACAAAAAAATATAACGTAAATTATAACTTTTCATTTAACAGTTTACAATTTTGAACTTTTAATTAAGTATTCAACACTTTACAAAGTTTTTTAACTTATATGATTAACATATATTATACAACATTAAATAGTATTCCATGATATTAATTTTTCTCTTACATTTCTTACTTATATACCTAGATTTTGTGTGAGACATATATACTCCTATTTATGTGTAAGATGTTATACTGTATATATACATACACATATATTTATATACATATATTATATATATACGTAGTAACCATCGTATAACATAAAATATCCCACTGAAAAGTTAACTTTATTTTATCACTAATATGCNAACTGTTAAATAGTAAAATCCGAAAACTGTATTTTCACTTTTACTAAGTATTAGAATAAGTTAGTAATATAAAATAAAGCTTACTTAAAAGAAACAAACACAAAATTTAGACACAACCAATGAATAAAATTTTTCAATTAAAAGTGTTTGTTTTCAAAATGTAAACTGTCATAAAAAAACCGAATACAAAAAGTGATCCATCATAAAAAGAAAACTTATTCGCAGCTAAGTACGCGATAGATTATGAAATTAAAATAATACTGAGGAGCACAATAAAGCGTAGATTCCATTTTAAACAGAAACCTACGTCGAATTTCAATTTTTTCGTTAATGGCATCGAGAACAAATGATTCCTAGAAGAGAATACAAAATATATTTAAAGTAAAATCCTGAATACTTGTGTATAAATATTAAATATAAAAAGTACGGAATATACTAGATATAATATACACCAAATAAATATAAACAATAGGTTTTACATAGAAACATTACATATAAACTTTACATATAAACAATAGGTTATACTTGGAAAAAAGAAAAAATAACGGCAAATTCCAAAAAACTCTTAAAATAATAATTTAAATAATCTGTACATACATTTACTATGTGATGGATATGCAGCACTTTCTTTAAGAAAATATCGTTAGCAATCTGAAAAAAATTATGTACTATTATCACTAGGTGTGATTTCCTTATATCATGTAACATCATTCAATAATATAGATTCGAAAAAAAATAGAAAATCATGTGAACATACAGGTTTATATGTAAATCGGATGCAATTTTGTATGATTGTGTAAGTTTTTATATATAAGTCAAATATGATTTTATATAAATTGGATATGATTTTATGCGATCGTGTAAAATCAAATTTCAAATTTAGCGCAATCTGATTTTATAGAATCATATATAAATACATAAAAGTATGTACGATAGTATATAATTTCTTATATTTATATATGATCTTATAAAATCAGATCGCGCCAAATTTCAGATTTGATTTTACACGATCACATAAAATCATATCCAACTTATATAAAATCATATTCGACTCATATAAAAGTTTACACAATCATACAAAATTGCATTCGAGAGATCCACATATAATCCTATATATGATCATATAATTTTTTATTTTTTCTCAAAAAGTTATTTTTTTATATCAAAAGCAAGTACAGATCTAGACCACAATATAAGTCTTCATTTTTATTCATATCTATACATATATACAGGGTGTTCGACACTTAGTGTAAAATCTGTCAGATAAAAGAAGTAAACCTGAGTCAAAAAGTCTTACTCTATTTCTTTCTATTACATATAATAAAGAAGTAATTATTGAATACATCAAACCAATCAGCATCGATATTTAGCCGGGAGCATGTCAGTGAGCCACCCGGAGCGCTTACGCACACCAGGTGTGTGGTTCACTGAACGTGCACCCGGCTAAACATCAGCTCTAATTAGCTTGATTTATTCAGTAATTCCTCCTTTATTATGTGTAATAGAAAAAAATAGTACAAAAATTTTTGACTCAGTTTTACTCCTACCTGTTTAGAAAGATTTTACACTAATTGCTGGACACCCTGTGTATATAGGTACCTAAACAATACAAAAATACTGTTGTACATATAACTACAAAAAATAAAAAAGATCATACAACATACCATCGACAGGCCGTCGTCTGAATATATGTTATTAATAATACAATTTATTATTGCTAAAATGTTGACGTCTCTAGAACACAAATAACAGATTTTCATATGTAAACTTACTTACACATTATACAATATAACATGAGACAACAATGTTTGACCCGAGAATTAAAGTATTATAAAAACTATGCACATTATGTAAAATAGATTTTCGTTTTACTGCATAAAAATGCTTATACGTAAAAAATAATCTTTTTACCTTCCTATTCCAATTTCTAGTCCGATTAGTATAACATCAAGCCCTGACATATTTTTTGAATGCATAGCAAAAATATTAAAAAGTAAAGTAACAGTAACACTTTTCTTTTCATGTACTATTTCTTTGTAAAAATCACCATTGTTTGCATTTAAACTACTTCTAGGTATTAGTAAAGAATTATGATGAAGAAACGAGAGAAAGTCCAATCGATTCTTGTACTGGTTAGAGCAAGGTAAGAATTCGAAAAGTTGTTCTAGTTTCCCTTGTGTCTGGTATATCTTGACTATATCTTGCCACACAGCAGATGTTTCATAAGTGACAGTGTCTAACATTAGTCTTTGGCAATATATCCACTTCTGCCAACTTGGCAACAGTCTGCAAGAAAAAAATATATTATCCCAGATAGTCAAATGTGAAAACTCAATATAAAGCAATTCATTGTTTAAATTAAGGTGCTCGCCAATTGCTGTTGTGTTGTTTTTATTTAATGCAACAAAAATGTTTTTGTTAAGTTAGTATCAATATGGAAAGTTTTATTGTCAACTAATTGTTGTAGACAATGTTTATGACAAGTGAGTGAGCAATATGTGAGCAATATGTTAGCAATGATTTTTATTCGTAAATTGAAAAATAATATAAGTTTATTGTTGATGAGATGTTGGAACCTTGCTGTTATTATATTTTGAAGACCGTTGCTAGCAAGAACGTGCTGAAAACAAAATACACTCTTTTCTTACAGTGCTGAAACCTTATCCCTGATAAGAAAACATTTACAAAATTATGTGACAAAATTTTGCACTAAAATTTGTAATTTGCAATTAGACAGATATAGTTTAGGAAATAAATGTAAATCATTGATCGTTTATAAAATATTTGTAATTGTTTGTAAAATTATTTTGCAAATATTATTTCGGCAAAAGAATAACAATATGGCGAATCATCTTAGTATATTTGCAAAATTAATTTCACAAAAAAATTGTCCAATAAGTGAGAAAAAAATTTCAGCTATGTGATGTTTAAAATGTATAGTAATATAATTGCATATGAACAAAAAATCAACGTAATTCATAAATATACTTATAAAAATGCATAACGACTTTTTTGCAAGTTTTGACAAATAATATTTACAAAATTGTATTTCGCCAAAACTGTTATGTTATAGCGAATCATCTAAGCGCAATCATTGCAGGATAGTCGCCATTCATGATGCCATTTTTGTGCAATATTTTCACAATTTGCCTATGAGGAATGAGCAATATTTGTGGCAAGTTACAAACAATTTGCACTCAGTTGGTTATTTAAAACTTTACTTAAATAAATATAACTCTTCTTAAAGTCTAATCCATTAGTGTTATTCCATAGATATAAATCCAGTAACACGCATAAGATTTTTGTGACTTCAACAAACGTCCAGTTGCTATTGACAAAATAGAATAACGTACTTGTACTGTGCAGGATCCCAAGAATGCAATTCGAATATTTTAATAACATGTTCTTTGCACTTTAAACTACCAAGGATACATGTCCATTTTAAAACTTCATGATAGAATTGATTATTGGCACTATTTTCCGAAGACTGTGTATATGATATGTCATCAAGAAACTTATTCAATATTTCCAAGAGTTTATTCTATAAAAGCAAAAGATGTCATCTTGTAACATAGTGTTAATTTCCAAATGTCTTTAATATATAATTATTTAACACTATCTTTGTGTTACTTAGTGTTCCATATCTAAAATATTGTAGATTCTACTAGTTTTGTGACATCTTAATATATAGCAATTCTTTTTATTCTTTCCTAAGTTGTATGTATGTTTATAAAGCTTACAAAGTTATTTTTTTTTATTGAATATTTCCATGTATTGCTGATAGTTTTTATAAAACTTACTGTTTTAAACAAAAAATATCAGTCAGTACTAAGCAGAAGAAGGAAATATTTACTGCCGTAACAGCCTTTGATTGACTGTGAGACCACGATTGCCTCTTCTTTGCTTCTATCTAAAAATATGATTACTAAAACCGTACTGATACGTCAACTAAAAAACTTGACAAAATGAAGGACGTAACAATTCCTAATATAAAGTGTCTTATTAAAAGCGGCTGAATGTCTCATATTAAGAAATATAAAATTAAAGAAAGTTTAAGTTTATACCAACAAAATACGCAATAAAGTGACAAAACTACACTACATGATAAATCTCTTACAGTGCATTTGTACATTTGAGTGAATTGAACTGACAGTAAATGTTATGACATATATATATAAGTGTTAAATACATATCTTAAAGTGATAATGATTATTTTTCTTCTCTATATGTATATATATATATATATATATATACAGAGTGTCCCAGAATTACCGTACAATCTTTCGTAGGCAGAAAGAAGAAGTAAAACTGAATCGAAAAGTCCTGAACCATTTTTTTCTATTCCTTAAAACAAAGGAGTACCTATTGAATAAATTAAGCCTCTCTCTATTAGTCCCGATCTTTAGCCAGGCACACGTCAGTCAACCACGCGTCTGGTGTGCGTAAGCGCTCCACGCGGCTCATTGCGTTCGGCTAAAAGTCGGCGCTGATTGGCTTGATTTATTCAATAATTACTCCTTTATTATATGTAAAAAAAAAAAATGGTTCAGGAATTTTTGACTCAGTTTTACTCCTTTTATTTGCCTAACAGAGATTGTACGGCAATTCTGGGACACCCTGTATATATAGTATATATATACAGTATATATATAATATATATAGAATATATATAGAATATATATATATATATATATATATATATTAGTATTTATTTTTCTAACTTTTTTTAATTTCTAGTTGACGATGAGCTTGCAATCATCTACTTTCGTAATGTAATAAGTGTATTATTATTTACCTTGATATTTCTTGAAAGATCACTTTCTGGAAACGGAACAATCTTCGACATGTTTTCAAGTGCAATAAGTACAGGATACCACGCTGTATAGGAATTGTTTACATGAAATATACTGCTTGCAAGTTCAAGATATATTTCCAGATCAATTTTATCAAATGGAACATTATTTTCGTTATAATTTGTATTTTGCACCAAAAAATAAAAAGCATCGTCGAGAAGTTGTGCTAAAGTGACGTCAGACAATTCTGCTATCTTAGACCCTCCAGTTTTAAGAAAAAGAGCAATGTTCTTCCAAGAATAGCGATCATAGTTTACACGATATCCTACAACAAAAAAATTGTTTAGAGAGTCAAAATAAGAGAAAGCAAGAAACATCCAATATAATAGTAGCATTAACTGTAATAAGATATTGAAAAGATTTACTATATACACAAGATGTCCCAGAATTTGTTAATTATTTCTCGTAGACAGAACGAAAGACTAAAACTGAGTCAAAAAATTCTTTTCCATTTTGCTAAATTCGCAATAGTTACTGAGATCGTAATTACCAAATATCCGTGAATAAGCATGCATCGGGCTATTTTATGCAAGTAAGACAGCTCAGTGCGCTTCGCGCGCTTACGATATTATTCGTAGCANCATATGGGAAGAGCTAATATTACTGCATATACTATGACATGTACAATGTAATCAAGCGAAACGCGCCGGGCTGTCTTACGCGTGTACGACAGAAATGATACACCAATTCTGGAACACACTGTATATATACATATATATAGTATATATAATAAATAAAACACTCATAATCACATTACCTAAGTGGTCCACGACAATGGTAATCTGATTTTCATGAAGTAGGGATATAAACATTTTACTGTCTGGTTTTAGGATAAGATACTCGGTGGCAAGAACTTGTGTGTGTAATAATTTTTTAAAGGTCACAGGTATCCACCATTTTTGTTTGCACATCGTTTTTACAGTGGAATTAACGTCAAAACAGTCTCTAATCATTGCAGACACAGACTGTGTATCATTGTGTCGGTTTACTCGTACCACAGGATAACCACTTTGTGCTGTCCATGAAGTTATCATATTTTTGATATCTGACGATTTTATGTATGAAACATTCTTATATAAAGAATACGTCTCAAAATTTCTATTCCATAACTTATCAAGAAGTGACAATTTGTTGTACGTGTTATTTGATGTATTCTTCCTGATAACAAGTATAATATAATTATAATACAAAATATAAGATTAATGCTTGCTGTAAAGTTTAAAAAAAACTATTTAATGTTTGTTATAAGGTATGATGGCTTTACTAATATATAATGTAAAGAATTTAAATATTATTTAAAAATTGTCAAAATTCTTTGTACTCCAATGATTTATATATACTCACCTGGAATAATATAAGTGTATGGCTTCTTGAAAGAGAGAAGTATATAGGAAATCTTGTTGGAAGACGGTATTCAGCATGTAGAAAGTATTGAATGCTACAACATAATTTATAATGTTGAAGTTTTGAAATTTTATGTAAAAAAATAATTATAATAAATAATACGTTTACAAATTGAAGCTTATTTAACTGTAACTCACACAAAACTTTAAATTTAATATTGTTATTTATATATATTTTATAACGTTAGTTTTTATGTTTTTCATGTGTTCGTATAAATCGCAGTAAACACAAAATAACAGTTAGGTAATAATTGTTGTAATTTTCAACTTAACAATGTAATTGTGATGTTACACGCTTTGTACGTAGCAGTTATATTAGTGAGTGTAAAATTTACCATTAATGTTACGTTACGTTTTACTTTGTGTTTCCTGGAATTACAGTAAAACTTTAGTATTACTTGTATTGTTTGACCTACATAATCACCCAATATCATCAAGCATTCGATAAGAGTAATTTTCTCTGGTTTGTACTACAAGTACAAATACAATTTACGATATTTATAAATTATTATTGTTTGGTTACATATAAATGTACCAGAAATATTATATCACGTATTACATTTGTTAGTTTGTAAATTGTTAATCGATTTGGATTGTATCATATTTCAAACTACATGAAATATAAAAGTACAATAAAAGTAAGGCACAAAGTTTTAAGTACAATTAACACAGTTTTCTTTTGAATTAACAATTATAATGATTAACAATTAACAATTATAATGATTAACAATTATAATGTCTGTCGCAATAAAGCGACACATGTTTTAGACGTTGTAAAAGGCAAACTACAACCAAACTCCAAAAGTGTTCACTTACAAGAAACATAGTAAAGATAATGAGTAGCTGCAAATTTTTACAATTTTTTTAGGATATTTACGTTATTTTTAAAAGATATAGAGTAAGATCTGATACTTCTTGGCCTATCATTTTGTAAACGTTGAGTTAAAGAAATAAGAGTACTCAATAAATTTCTGGTTCTTTACCTTTTTCTCGCCACAGTTTAGTAAGAGTTGATTTGTGTGATATGAGTGAATTTTCTCGAAATGGAGATTCCTTTGTAATTGCTTCTGTATAATCGAAAAATATCCGTCGTGTTTGGATTACAATCGACTTTAGTAAAGATGTATTGTAATACTATCAAGAAGACAGAGTAAGGTACAATATATTTTGATGATGAACACATACTAAAGCATCTCAGATAGTATGTAAGTAATGTATTAGTGTAATAAATTTCCTGTGTTTTCACTTATCTTTTTAATGAAAAATATCACCTTGAACTATATTAGTAACTTGAAGATATTCTTGATTAAAAAATTAAATGAAAATACAAGAAATCTAGTAGCAAAGTGAGGAAGAAAATATGTAAATTATTCTCCACGCATAAACATTATATATATGTTTGCATACTTAAATACTAATATGTCATACTGCGTATCATTTTAAAAAAGCTAAAAAATGAATATATTAATATCAATGTAAACGGTCCACATTATTTTTAAAAATAACACTGGTTTTTAACTATCCTATTTATGTAAAACTGTTTATATAAATACTGCACAAGAATAACCTAACCTGATCGGTAATATAAACTCCGTATACTGTTGAAAATCCTTCAATAAACCAAAGATCAGACTGTCTAAACGGAACTAACCAATCACTAAACATTTCTTGTATCACACTACGTGCTACCGAACATGTTGCTATTCTGTTTTTTATAATGGAATCTACTTCTCTGTCGTATATAATGGTACCTTCACTAAAAATAAAAATAATTGTTACTGCCAGTACAGTTTTCTCAGTGTGTACAGAGTTATAGTTTAGAAACTCGTTTTTGTATTGATTATGCATTTTACCTCAAGAAAACCATCCTAGGAATTATTATAATTTCGTAATGAGTTACGGTTATTGGAAGTAGTAAGTAATGAACGTATGACTGTGGTATGATATAATACCACATGTTTCTGAGAAGTCTGACGATATCAAGTATAAGAGCTCGTGCATAGAATGTGGTATCTTTTAGTTTGAAGCTGCGTGTAATAATAACTTTATTAAGGTAATTACCTTCTATTAAGATAGTAGTCTTATTATTCGGTAAAACAACTAATGCAACCGAATGCGTAGATATTAAAGATGTTGTAGAAAATACGCTATACCGCGTACTTGTTTTAAAAGTTTCAGGTATATTTACNAGAGCTGTACTTGTATGTTTAATTCGAATGGTAAATCTAGCTTTGGTAGCTGGATTTTCCCAATATGGAAATATCCATTCAGCAGGAATACGCGATAAAAACAGAAATCTAATAAAAACAAAATCAGATATAACAAAATCACAATAGTACGGTACTAAATTAGTACAGTACATAAATATATTACGTTACATAAAAAATAATAACTTATTATTAAAAATATAATAATCATTTTTACAAAAACAAACAGAACAAATGTAATACTAAAAGAATACAATTCTATTTAGGAAATTACAACAATGTTCACAAAAATATATAGTATTATTAAATGTATGTAGTAAATGTCTTTATATTATATTAGTATATAAATTATAGAATAGATTTAAGAATTGTATTAGATAAAGTAAAACTTATAGCGATTTCGGCTGGTTTGCACCGACTGCACATTTCGGGTGTCGGTGCAAATTGTGTGTTCGGCTGGTCGAATAGCAGCAGTTCTTTGCTGGTTCCGCGTATTCGTCTGAGCTCAGTACACCGCATAGGTGCATGTTGGGTGTACACAAAGTGGCTCTCACAAATTAGTCGGAGCCAGTTAGTGTAATCAGTACACACACCGATGCGGTGTTGCACACAATTGCACCAACTCTACACAGGTGGCACACCGGTGCAGACCAGCCGAAATCGCTATTAGTAATATCATATATAGTAAAACATTTTTGGTTGCAATATTTAAAATTGAAAATGTCTGACCAATAGTTGATAATGTAGGAATAGATGTAGTTCAAATATGAAATTGTATAATGTTTGCAGCATTATAAATATGTTAGCATGCAATAGATTTTTATGCACTTACTCGTTTGTTACACTTTGGTTCATATCTATAAAAACCATCGCAATTCTTTTTAAGGTACAGTTATACATTGAATTTATCACGTATTTTCCAGATTGTATAGGTACTTTTTCCTTTTGTTTCGCACATACAAGACCTTTGCACTGTTGTTTGGAGAAATTAATATCTACAGTTTTGAATCGAGTTTTAGTAGTATTTGACTGTGATATAGTGACTTCCGAATGTGGAATAGACATATAGAGCTTTGCAGTTTTAATATTTAAATCTTGTATATTACAATAACGTCCAATTTGTAATTTGATGTATTGCTGGTCGCATGACACGTTTAGTATAACAGTAGAATTGACAAAAAGAGTAGTGTCTTGTATTTCTAAGAACATAGTATAATTTATCGGGTGTACACACTGCGATGTCTGAGACAATTTCTCATCAATAGAAGAAGCTATTCCGATAACAGATATTGAGCATAGTGTTCCGAAGATTATAAGCATTTGCGTAATGCGTGCCTACAAAGTTATTTTGTTTGTTAAATGAGAAATACAGACACACATTAAAACAACAGTAATACACAAAATATTATAAAACAACAAACGTTTGCAATATCAAATGCACAAACAGCAATCACAGATGTGTGAGCATTATGAGTATGTTTATCAGAAAAGATGTTTTTTATTTCTATCACGCACACACATCACAACACACATCGCGGATGTGGTTTTACCAATCCGACATACAAAGAGACGAATAAGAAAACAAAGTACAGTTTTACTGCATACTACATGTGTTCGACGATATTTGACATTTTTGCAACAAAATTAAATTCAAGAAATTTGTTTAAGGTAGTTCTATCTCGAGACGAAAGTTCTGACATAAAGTCAAAGTTTTTATATAATATTGTCTGAACCAATCTTCAATTCTTTAAAACAAAAAACAGTTGGTTATCGATCACTTTAATGAAACATATTAAGTTGAACAATCAAGACTTAAGTTGAATACTGATATAAAACATTGACATATGTAGTATACGTAAATTCTTTGTGTTCGTATTGAGGTGATCTAATATAATAGATCTGAATAGATCGAAAGTAGATCTAATAATAAATAGAAGTGTAAATTTCCATAGATCGACATATATTTATTTAGATTTATTTTATATTTATTTAGATTTAAATTGGATCTAATTAGATCTATTTTTCCAGTTTTTTTATTTCGTTCAATTTAAGTTTGATCTAATCCATTTTTGCTCGGATAGACTTGAGATTTTTTCTAAAAACTACCAAATATATTTTCAATCTGTTTAAGAAGTAGACATTAAAAAAAATAACAACGTTACCGACCATTTTAATTTAATAAAATGATTTAAATTGATAAAAGACAAAATTTTAACCTGTACACACACATAGTATAGACGCCATGTGTGGCAACGCCGCAATTATACTCGATGTGATGTAAAATATTTTTTACAAATAGTTTAATTTATTTCATCAATAATTATATTCTTAGTTATGCATAGTACGCGTTGGTTTCTTGTACATTTTAATAAACCACGTTTAGCACCCACGAAATCCTACGTGATAAAACTACCTTAATTAGTTTTAAGCGCGTTTTGCATTGCATAGTAAACTTATGGTCCAATACTGACTGTCAGATATTTGCATACGATTAGAAACGTTTTATTTTATAACAATTGTAAATTTTCAACAAATAAAAAAAAATATATATATATATATACACACAGGAATAAGAACTTACCATCTTCTATACAGTGATATCCA